>NC_060170.1:6065795-6079806 GCF_021292245.1 Micropterus dolomieu | reverse complement strand
ACCTTGAGGCGGATGGGCTACAACAGCAGAAGACCCCACCGGGTACCACTCATCTCCACTACAAATAGGAAAAAGAGGCAACAATTTGCAAGAGCTCACCAAAATTGGACAGTTGAAGACTGGAAAAATGTTGCCTGGTCTGATGAGTCTCGATTTCTGTTGAGACATTCAGATGGTAGAGTCAGAATTTGGCGTAAACAGAATGAGAACATGGATCCATCATGCCTTGTTACCACTGTGCAGGCTGGTGGTGGTGGTGTAATGGTGTGGGGGATGTTTTCTTGGCACACTTTAGGCCCCTTAGTGCCAATTGGGCATCGTTTAAATGCCACGGCCTACCTGAGCATTGTTTCTGACCATGTCCATCCCTTTATGGCCACCATGTACCCATCCTCTGATGGCTACTTCCAGCAGGATAATGCACCATGTCACAAAGCTCGAATCATTTCAAATTGGTTTCTTGAACATGACAATGAGTTCACTGTACTAAAATGGCCCCCACAGTCACCAGATCTCAACCCAATAGAGCATCTTTGGGATGCGGTGGAACGGGAGCTTCATGCCCTGGATGTGCATCCCACAAATCTCCATCAACTGCCAGATGCTATCCTATCAATATGGGCCAACATTTCTAAAGAATGCTTTCAGCACCTTGTTGAATCAATGCCACGTAGAATTAAGGCAGTTCTGAAGGCGAAAGGGGGTCAAACACAGTATTAGTATGGTGTTCCTAATAATCCTCTAGGTGAGTGTATATACAGTCAGTGTTTTACTACCTGCAGTAGATGGCGGTCAGCACGTCCCCAGTTTGAAGAGTTGTACCGGCACAAAAGCTAAGCAATCTAGTGCTGTGGACAGGGTCAGTGTACCCTACATGTTTAAGATTTTCAGAGCTTTACCTTGGCATCAGAAAGCCATTTCCTTTGGAACAACATTTTCTGAACCATGGATCTTCTGTATTCCTATGCATAAGCGCACTTTGGTTGTGTGGTATGTGCACTTTGCTTCTCTCATTACGGCTACGGGTTTGGCTGCAATAATAATTTATATTAATAATACTATGGAATGTTAAGTTTAACAATCTGCGACACACGGACAATATAACGCAATGTTTCTTTGCCAACTTAAATGCCTGAACAAGTAGGCTAGCTTGAAAATTACGGAACATTAGGCTAACATTATTAAATTAAATATTTTCCCATGGTTGGCAGGTCTGCGTTCAATTCACAATTTCAACTGTCCACCTCTGCCCCTGGCTTTACTAAAGAAATAACATGTTATTTATAGAGAGACAGCTGCTGTTATTGCCTAAAATAAGACTTGGACACTGTGGGATGACATGAGACTTTGCAAAGATGGGGAAACATGAAGATGGACTGTGTGGAACTTGCAAAAAACAACAAACAAACAAACAAACAAACAAACACTGACTCTTGGAATGCAACTGGTTTATAGAAGAAAGAGAAAAGCTATGCTGCAAGGCACCTTCGTCTGAATTTAATGCTTATTCTTAACGTAAAATTGGAAAATGAAATAGTGAGTCTAACATGAAAATTCCAGTTTCCATTAAACAAAATGCAAAATTGGGGCAATTTTAAATGATCTTTTTTATGGAAAGGTGAACTGTATTTTCAGTAGACTAATAGAAATGCCACCGACTGACAATGCTCAGTGACTTTGATGTTTCAGTGCACTTTACATGTGACATCCAATTCTTCTCTGCTCCGGATACTGTGAGGACAGGAAGTTTACAGAGGAAGCCACGCTATTGTTTATTTAATTGAATGTTATTATAGCACCATGTCGTGACCAACTACAGAGTTAATGTAACCTAGTCTCACATCTCTGTCTCTCTTCCATGTCTTTTCAGCTGCCATATCAGCTTTTCACTGAAATCTTCACTGAAAACTGTATATTGTATAATATATAGTGTGGGTGCTAAGTCCACAACTAATCATAAGTCAGGTAATAATTAGTGCCTTGCAAAACTGTGAGCTGTTGTATTTAGGTTGTTTGTAAGAATTACACAGGTAAACTGAGTTTAGAGAAAGTGAGTACAGCGCTAGCAGTGTCCTTCATGACAGTGACAGAAAGACAGTTTCCATTTTGTACAAATGATAACACTAACAGCATGCAGAGCAAGAATGTGACTAATTATAATAACCACTGTGGTATTTGGCTGTCTACACCCCAGTACACCCACTCCTTTCATGTCTACCTCCCTTGGCGTCAGAGAGCCTGACAGTCAATATGTCCTGCCAGCATGTAATATGCTACTGGCTCTTTTTGACCCCTTCCCTGCTGCCATTACTTGGGCAGGTATTATAAGGTAATTGGCACTAAACGTAATGCTTATCATTATGAAGTGAAGTACAGACAGAGATTAAAGAGACAATTTGATATTCTTCATTGTAAGAGGTTTGAAATGTATTTATGTTTTTGTTCTGTCACTTTTGATAAAACTTAATAATAGATTATTGGGCATTTACAGCAATGTTTGAATTTAATTTATGTATTTATTTAATAAATCCTTACCATATATAAAGGTGCATTTGTTTTTGTGCTTGAGATCTATGTAATAAATATATCACAGGTGATGTCATCATGGATTTTATATTAAATCAAAGCTGAAACAAGTTATTTTCTCACTCTATAAAATTTAAGAAACATTTGTTTTTAATCTTGAACAGCATCGATTCCATTACATAACCTCTCTTCATCTCCAGTGTGAATGAAATACTGAAGTTCAGCTGCAGTTTTTCAATCAACAGCAGGACCTGCAGAATGACAAAAAGCGACAAAATTACCACAAAATTACTTCAAAGAGAAGCAGAACTACCAAAGACAAAATTACCACGTGGAGGTCCAAAATTCATACAAGGAGGATGCAAAACGACTTCAAAGAGACACACAACAAACACCTTAAACCCTATTTATGAAACTGGACTGTGCAGGTCAGTTAGTTACCTAGTTAGACATTACAGGGAAGACACATCATCACACACCAGTTGCAAACAGAATTTCATGAAGTAAAATACACAACAACGACATGCAAAAACCAACGTGAGAACAAGACTCGCCATTCACCTAGTGAGCCACCCTGTTTAGGGTTGCTATGGCAGCAGGTAGACTGAGGCAGTGCAGGGCTGGGGCCCCTTGTGGCCTACTGCTGTTCAAGTTGAGCCTGCATGCTGTGTAGATGGGAAAGTGGGCTTCCTTAAATTTATCCTGTATTTCACAAATAATTTATTTCTTCAATCAGTGTTGCTTATTTATTCTTTATTTCATTTCCTGTACTGTAATATAGACCGCCACTTTGGCATTGAAAATAATATTTGGTATTGAAAATAAAAGAAACCCAGAAAAAGGAAACACTGGCATTGAAACATTTGTACTGGCACTGACAAAATAAGTTCCACTTAAAAATAAAACACAGGCATTAAAAATTATTTAATTAAAAAAAACATACATTTTGGCATTCTGATGAGATTTTCTATGACAAATTATGTTCAGATTTGTTCATCCTGCCACTCTTTTTCAGAGTGGCAGGATGAACAGAGTATTTACAGAGTTTTTACAGGGAGCGACTCAGTCAACTGTTGCACGTAACATTCGCTGCATGGCAGGTAAAATCTTGTTCACTTTTATTTGCAATTTACGTTGTAAACGTATTTGTTTTTTGGTAATTTATAACTGCTAAATTGAATGGTTTTGATTAGATTAATCTTGTCATGTTTTATTTAAATGCAAACTTTTTTGATTTTGTTGCAAACTACTTGGCAACATTGTTTAAATGAAACATTCACGCCAACAAAGCACACTGAATTGAACTCAACTGAACTAGGAGTTTAGAAGTCCGTGGAGAAGACAGAGCGGGACCAGAGAAGACAGAAAATCACCATGCAGGTATGTTTCCACATAACTTCTGTCTTTGTAATAGCAAGAATGAGCTCACTCGGTTACGTCATCTTACTCGCCCTCTTATTCTGCAATGACATAATGGCACCCAACTGGAGAGTTGGTGCCACCTTCTGCTTATCTCAATGTTCCAACTGCTTCAACCTGTATGTGAATGACTTATCAGAACTACTAAGAGGCAGCAAAACTGGTTGTATGATTGGTAAAGATCTTATAAATCATCTTATGTATGCAGATGATCTGGCTATTGTTTCTCCTAGCAGTGCTGGTTTTCAACATTTGCTGAATATATGTTCTGATTATAGGCTCAAATATGATGTGCAGTAATGTGGTAAGAAGAGTGTTGTCATGATATGCAGAACAAAAGGGGATAAAGACCTCAACTTTCCATTTTTTTTTATCTGTCAGGGCAAGTGCTAAGAATTTGTAATAAAACAAAATACCTGGGGCACTTCCTCACAGATCAATTGTCTGATAATGATGACATGTATAGGCAGTGTCGTATGCTTTATGCTCAAGCTAACATGTTAGCAAGAAAATTTTAAAAAGACATTTGTGTTCAGACCATGTTAAGATAAGGCTCTTTCAAGCCTACTGCACTCCTCTCTATACTGCCCCATACGACCAAGTTTAAAAAGACAACCATACACAAGCTTCAGGTTGCCTATAATGACTGTATGCAGATATTGCCTAAAGAATCTAGGTGGTGTGGTGCAAGTGACTTGTTTTGTAAGGCAAGAGTCCAGCACTTTCCAGGCTCTACTGAGAAATCTGATGTACAAATTTATTGGTCGACTGGATGGCTCTCAGAATGGCATTATTAAGCTGCTGACAAATCCTAGTAAAAGTGTGGTGCGATACCAGTCACCTCTGTGGAAGCATTGGTATAACTGTCTATTATAATTGGTAATTGAGTATTATTTGGGAGGTGTTGTGTGTCTGTGGTGATGTATGTTTTTCTAACGGACCCCAAGTCTGACAATAAAGTTGAACTGAACTTACAATCACATTACCGTAGTCGGATAGAAAGCATTCATTTGCATTTTTCTTATGCTGATTTTTGTGGCACCAACCAAAATTACCTTTGGCAACATGGCTTTATGGTTACTTAGCTTTATAAGTATGGAAATGTGTAGTGACGAAGTATTATTGATACTTGTTACTGGTGGTGAATGGCTTGTATCCATAGCTAATGTGAGGCTTATCTACTCAGTGATAATACTTAACCTCGTCTTCATGGCAGAATGGGAAACCATCTTGGCAGATCACAGGCCCAGATGGGCTACTGGCTCATTTCTTCAAAGAAGGTTGGATGGTGAACGTTGGTGGACAGCCATTTTCAGGTCTCTCCAGAGATGCTCACTTGGGTTTAGGTCAGGGCTCTGGCTGGGCCAGTCAAGAATGGTCAGAGTTGTTCTGAAGCCACTCCTTTGTTATTTTAGCGGTGTGCTTAGGGTCAATGTCTTGTTGGAAGGTGAACCTTCGGCCCAGTCTGAGGTCCTGAGCACTCTGGATGAGGTTTTCTTCCAGGATATCTCTGTACTTGGCCGCATCCATCTTTCATTCAATTGCAACCAGTCGTCCTGTCCCTGCAGCTGAAAAACACCCCCACAGCATGATGCTGCCACCACCATGCTTCACTGTTGAGACTGTATTGGACAGGTGATGAGCAGTGCCTGGTTTTCTCCACACATACCGCTTAGAATTAACGCCAAAAAGTTCAATCTTGGTCTCATCAGACCAGAGAATCTTATTTCTCATAGTCTGGGAGTCCTTCATGTGTTTTTTTAGCAAACTCCATGCGGGCTTTCACATGTCTTGCACTGAGGAGAGGCTTCCGTCGGGCCACTCTGCCATAAAGCCCCGACTGGTGGAGGGCTGCAGTGATAGTTGACTTTTTGGAACTTTCTCCCATCTCCCTACTGCATCTCTGGAGCTCAGCCACAGTGATGGTAGAACCATTTCTTCTGATCCTCCTTGAGAGTAGAACCATCTCAAGGAGGATCAGAAGAAATGTACAGCATGGGAGTTAAATATGAGTGTTACAGCAAAGGGTCTGAATACTTATGACCATGTGATATTTCAGTTTTTCTTTTATAATAAATTTGCAAAAATTTCTACATTTCTGTTTTTTTCTGTCAAGATGGGGTGCTGAGTGTACATTGATGAGAAATAAGATGAACTTTTTTGATTTTTGGAAAATGGCTGCAATGAAACAAAGAGTGAAAAATTTAAAGGGGTCTGAATACTTTCCGTACCCACAGTATATATATATATAGTATTATTAGTAGATATTATTAATAGATATCGGCTGTATCAGTTGGTGTGCTGCTGACTGCTGAAACTGTAGCCGGACATATTTAGTTGTTTAATATAAACTTGTTTAGCTGATCGTGTTCTGCAGTGGTGCTGGGTCTGCATACATGTTTGTATCTCAGGTAAAGCATAGTGAAAATGCATGACTTTTGCCACAATTTGCCAGTTCCAGATGCTGGGACTACTTCTTTTGCTGACTCTATTTTAGTGCCCATTCATGAATAGAAGAAAGAGTCACTTCCACTGAATAGAGACCAAAAGCAATTCAAGGCCAATTTTATTGAGGCAGTCTTTGATGACATTGTGGATGACAGCATCACTGTGATCAGACTTAAAGTACACACAGTAATAACAGTGGTTATTAGCTTGTATCTGATAAATCTGCTGTTGGCTGAAGAATGCTTGGTTTTCTATAAATAAAGGATATGTTATTTAAAGAGCAAGAAGCTTAGTTTTAGTTTCAGAGCACAGGAAGAATCATTTTCATATCAAGCTAATCAAACATCAATGTAATTAGTGGGGTAAAAATACTTCACCATTGTATACAGTAATGGGATATTTATAGTATTTGTGCTCCATAAATATTTGTTCCATAAACAAAGGCTGATTGTGGTGATTATACATGTAGATTGGTGTTTATGGTTTTAACAGAACATTATTTCAGAAGCAACGGATTCTCACAACTGTACTTCCCTCTGATTTTTGTAATGATATGAAATCTCTCTGAAGCTAACAGACCTGTAGACACTTGTAGAACTACCGGATGTCAGACATTGTCTTTGTTTTCTTTGCACAATGAACAATCAAAAAACTAAACTAAACTAAAAACAAATACATGTATTACAAAAGACAAAAATAAATAAAATAAAACAAACAAGTCTTAAAAGACTAAAACCAGTCCCTCCTCCCAGCCTCTAGAGTGCTACTGATCACTGCCTTTTCCTTTCTGGCCACTGGTCAGTTTCCCCCAACAGGTAAGCAATTAAGGGTCCGGGGTCCACAAACTTTTTAATTCTACCCCCAATTAATCAAATGTTGGTACATCTTACCTCTTCAGTGTTTTAGAACTGTGTTAGCACTAAATAACATACTGTATGAATTAGCTTTGGCTCCAATTATATCTGAGTAGACCCTAGTCAGTCAAGCTTCCTTTTTGATGGCAGATGGTCGGCTCACAGTGAAAAGACGGATAGTATAACATTTATTTTTAATGACATTTAAAAAATATTTGATGCTAATTTGAAACAAATTGTTTTATCTTATTTTAAACTGTAAAGTATTCAAATACAAATCTCGTGTTTGATTTTCCTTCTTAAAATGATGTGAAACCATAAATGCAAACATTCAGTTTAGGTTTAATAAGGGAGGTAGTCCAAACTAAGGTAAGCAATACAGAATTATTCAAATGTAAAAACATCATGCAGATGTGTTTCATTTTGTTGCTCAGGTCATTTCCAGTCTAGGTTATTTTGTTTAAGTATATCGGTTTTAACTATCCACAATTTAATTCTAGCTTCCTTTGTTTGATGTCTTGCTTTGGAAAGTTTAGAGTACACAGAAGTATTGACAAAAAAATAGTAGAAAGAATAGTCGGCAGGGTGAAATCTGAGAGTTTGAAGGTGTAAAAAAAAAAAATAGACAAAAAATAAGACTGGTAAGAATGGTAACAGAAGGTGCAACTTCCCTAACACACAAGCCTAACTATAATTTCTGAAGTTCATTTTCCACTGTCCAATGTCAGATCACAGCATAAATGTATTTATTCCAAACACGCAAGCAAAAACTCACATTCACATTTGTGCAAATGAACCCACACAGACAATAAGTCAGACTAAACATTTCATTTGTGAAGATCTAAACTCAAAGGTCAAGGTGTATGTGACTTTATTTTGGTAGGCTGGCACAGAAAATCAGTCGCAGTAGCTCTGGTTCTACCTGTCCACCACCACTGTCTCGACGATTCAGTGCTGCCCTTCGCTCTTGACCCTACAGGCCACAGCTGTGATCAGTGCCGCTCCCTTCCCACTTCCATCCTCAGACTTGTGGAAAGTCACCTGACACTGCGGTGCCAAATCCTGCAACGTCTCCTGCATGATGCTGGAGAAGCTTTAGGAAGAGTGACAGGGGAGACAAAATACAAAAGGTTGACCAAAAGGTTACATGTAAACCTACCCTTACTTACTGTAACTGCCAGAGTCAAAGATGAGTCAAGGCCAGCTGCCAGAGCAAAAGAAGCCATTTTTAGGCCTGTAAGGGTCACTTCCCACAGGGGAGGTATAGGGTGCTTTAGCTGCGCCGCATCACTTGACTACCACAATGAGTTGGGACTTGCAAATCTCTACTTCTGTGTCATGACAACCCAACCCAATTCATTAAAAATGCGTGTTAGAATATGACTGCTCCTTACTGAGGGTGCGTCTTATAAAGGGTGCCGTCCACTCCCACGGTGATGGAAAGCTGATTCAGGTTGCGGTTCTGTCGTATCTTGTCGACCACAGCCGCTAAACCAGCGCCACAGAGCTGAGCTGCACGGCGGGCAACCACGCTACACACCTCCTTCACCAGTACGCTGTCGTCACATGTGGAGCTGGTGAGGCCCAGGTGCTGCAGAATTGAGCGGACCTGTCGCATGGCCAGACGGTCACTTTGGGATCAGAGAGAATCACTAGGGTTATACACATGGAAGAGATCTGCTGCTTTGTCTTGTCTTTGTGTGCACTTTATCTATGAAGCAAGTTAAACTATAATCACTGCTACCAAGGTGGCTGATGTCACTGGTTGAATGCCATTATGGTTTTGTGTAGACAAAACACTGCAACACTACAAAAAAATGGTTTTAGGTTGTGTTGCTGATCACACAAAAGGTGCTTTAAGATGTGTGACCATTAGTTCACTGATTTAATGAGTTAATTAGTTAACTTGACCTTTTGTTGAGCTGGCACTGTTACTTTCAGTGGTTCAATGCAGCCTTTGTTGCACTCGTCTATCGTCACTGCAGCCCGGAGGCTCTTTTCAGAGACTCAGGTCATGGTTGGAAATAAATATTGTTCCCAACTGCGTTTTCACACACAGACAATAAATCCAGTAAGTTCTACACTCAGCACTTCACTCAAGTACACAGACACATATATATTTATATCTAATGTTATATTAAGTGCTCCTGAACAGCCTTGCCATTTAAAAAAAAAACCTTGACCTTTCATATGAATGCATTTACTTAATTTTTAGCTTGGTGACGCCAGATGACTCAACCAGAGAGTGTGACTAAACTGAACTTGCTTTGCATTGGAGCCCCCCAGCGTCTATTTTCACTTGTGATCTGCGGAAATCATCATTTTTCATCTTTAAGCTGATGTGAAGTATAACACTTGATTTCAAATGCTAAAGGTAAAATCAGTCAAAACAAACCAATTCATCAACCAGTGCATCCTTGGCACCAAAATTATTATTTTAAATAATTATTTAGCTTGTTTACAAATATGTCTAAGACTAACACGAGTCACGAGTCTTGATCATCAACATCTCATTTTGATGACCAGGGCTTACTCAACACATTGCTGGGTCACTTGAAGCCACCTGTACTGTACTAGGTATTTGAATTCTATGTGAAAGCAACATATTACTGCACTGATGCAGTCCTACACCACAGGTCATTTTCTCCAGCCCCATTATCATTTAGTTATTATTATTTGCCCACAGCTAATTTTCAGTATAAGCTGGCTCTAGCTCGAGCACTCAGATGCACCGCTGGAGATCATTTGCAAAGTGATCCGTGGATGGAAATAACAGGGTTCCTACACATTTTCCATTTCGCCGCTGGCCTGTTCACTGCGATACTTACCCTTCAAGCAAGCTTCCCAAGAGTGAGGGTGGATAAGGCAGTATACTGAACTAAGCAAAGAGTCATCCTACATTAGTGTGCACTAAACTGGACTATGTAGGAAAAATAAACATCTAATTAGACTTCATTATCAGCAGATGCAATGGATGTAACTTCATCTAACTGCACGTGGCCTTGGTGTTAGTCACCCTCTCTCCCTCTCTGATCCTCAGTATTCATCCAATGTGTGATATAAAAGTGCCCGATATTATAAGCAACAGCCACTTACTGTGTAGATTTGACTGATGCGATCTTATTTTGTAGCACATCATTAATGCACAGTCTGGTTTTTGTGGCTTTGTGACTCACACCTGTGTTTTTTCTATTCTTACCACACGGTTACCAAGGTGAACAGGGGGGATCTGAAGAGAGACGCTGAGACTAGAACAGTCTGTAACACTCACCTTTCTATCTGTGACAGGAACTTTGTCTCGAAGATGCCCCGCGTTTTGAGTCGCTCGGACTGTCTGCCTCTGTACAGCAGACCCTTAGCAGTAAACTCCAGTAGCACATTCCTCACTATCTCCCCCAGGTACATGCCACTGATCATCTTCTCATACCTCAGAGAAAAAAAACACACAAACTGAAAATTTTCCACAGCCACACATTGGTAATATTCAGTTAATAATACTATTTTAAATTATACTACACACCTTTAGATTATTCTACTGTCACAAACTCTATAATCAAATTGATGCTGAGCTGAAAAAAAAAATTCTAATTAACTTAAATTAACCACACAGAATAGCTGTAACTCATTATTTTCAGGAATGAAAGCTCAGAGAGCAAACAAAGGTGTAATGGTAGCCCAGTTGTTACAGAGATAGGTTTAATTAGAATAAAATTATCAAGAGGTGTGACAGAGGCTGCAATCTATTATGTCTAATGGCTCCTTTCATCTATGTACTCCCTGACATGTCATGGAGACAATTTCATAAGCAGACAGTCCAGACAAGCTTCTTTCAAAAGGAAAAATGTTTAATTTAATACAATCAGCTGTCTGCACATCTACATTATTGCTTTAGCCAAACTCCTGTTTCCTGCGCCAATAAAGCCCTTTTGTATGAAAAGTGCTAGTGCTAAAGATCTGCTGATTGATTTAAAAATAATCAATATCACACCAAGAACTGATGCTGTGCATTGACCATGCAAGTTGAGGTTTGAGCAAAGGTAAAGGAGGAAGAGCGAAATGAAAACACAGGCAGTCAAAAAAGTCAGTATGATCAACATTTGGTGAGCATTTAAATGTGAAAGTGTTCACTGGGCAGCATAGCTTCAAAGGGTCAGTTGTATTACTAACTCTAATACTCATGTTGTGAGAAACCCACTCTTGGGCTGTCTATTAAATATTGGCAGTTTCACAAAAACTGATGGCAGGTTGAAAATGGGCTAACGAGCCAGCCGGTTCCAGCAATAGAAAAACGCCATTGGTAGTTCACACTGTATTTGTGACACCATGATGTTTCTCTGATGCGAGTGTAGGTTCATAATAGACATTAGTAGATTTAATGTGTCATAAATAACCCATCAAGTACCTCTGTTTCCCAGGGTAGTTAGAGCAATCATCGACAAGGTGATCAAACTGGGTGCAGAAGTCATCAAGTTCACCGTTTTCACCAAATGCTCCCCACTCCATGTTAACACACATACGACCGTCATCACCCTCCACCAGTTCGACGTTCTGCATTTCCTCCATGTAGCAGACATTGGTCCCTGTGCCTGAGTTAAAGACAGGTAGAAAGGTATGAGAAGTATTTCATGAAAGGAAAACATCTGTCAATTTCTTGAAAAGCTTCATTCCAAATAACATATCCACTCAGGAAAATAACACTCAATGTTTGGTAAGAGAAAACAGATTTTAATGTTTAAAACTGGAACAAAGAGACAAGCGTCCAGAGGGCAAGGTGAAGGGTAGACAGACTTACCTACGATGAGTCCAACCTCACATTTGGGGTCCTCGTAGCCGCAGGTCATCATGGTTCCCACCGTGTCATTAACCACCGCCACAAAGTTCAAGTCGAATTCCTGGAAGCAGTGACAACAAACTCATTTCCAACAGTCAATCCCATTAAAATTGTTGTGTTAATTAACCTAGGTATTTAAAGCGCCGACGCAGCCATGGTTCACCCACAAAGATGTTGTCAGTTATTTTCAGGGGTTTGACAAGATCTCGTGCTGCCACTTTTAAATCGTTTGTTAAAGCATTTTGGGTGCCAGGTGGAAACAATAAATGGTGACAGTGCGACAGACGAGACACGATCAATATGAAAGTATGAAGTTTCAAAATGCATTTGCATGGTTTTGCATTTTGTGACTGTCAGTCAAATAAAAGACTATTTTTCCAGTATTTTGTCATAGAAGAGTTCTTAAAAATAGTGTTAAATCATCGTCTCGTCTCATTCAGGTAAACCCAATATCCTGTATTGTCTTGTCTCATCAGCTAAATGTATCGTCGCACCTCTAATTATTTTAGTTGGACAACTGTCTGTTCAGCACTGTGTTTGACATCTGTTTGACAGATGTTTTGACATCTCACTACTTGAAACCAATAGAGGTTTCTTCACTGAACCCTAGGGCAGGGCACACGGTGCTGAGAGTCCTCCTCAAAGAACATTTAATGTTAAATGACTAAAAACTGCATATTCAGCCTCATGTCTGTCAGGTGGGGGTGGGACAGTGAGTTTAGAGTGAAGGATTTTTTCCACATACCTGTGTACATAATAGTACCTTGTATTCTTTAACCTTTGTTAAAGGTTAAAGAATACAGGGCTCTGCAGCAGGTGATGAAAAGCACCCAGAACATCATTGGTACTTATCTACCGAGCATTGGTGATGTCATTGAGGTGAGGTGACTATGCAGAGCCCAACGTACAAAAGACAGTACCCACCCCAGCAACAGCCTGTTCATGCTGCTGGCAAGAGATATAGAGATATCCGCTGCCGTATCACCTTCAGAGCTGCTTCTTTCCCCAGGCGGGGAGACTTTTAGATTCATCCTCATCCCGCCAACAAAATGAATAGTTGTTAGGTTGTGTTTTGCTCTGTGTTGTTTGTGTGTGTAGCGTGAAGGGACTACAAATGTAAATTTCATTACACAGCCTTGTGTTGTAAAATTACCATTAAATGGACAATAAAGCTGATTCTGATTCTGACAAGATTTCTAAATTTTCTGTTTCTACATTAAATGCAAAAAAACTTACTTTGGCTTGTTAAAACAAAGAGGAGAGAAATGCCTAAGAGCAGTAATAGACTACAGTCTCTTCAGTCATGCACTGTGCTGCAGTCACTCAATGACACTGACAAGTGGATGTAGATGCTGCTCTTCTGAGCTCTTACATGTGACAAAGGAAACAGAGACACAGGCAGGGACACAAGGCACATTGGTACAGGCTGTTTTGGTACGTCAGTATTGTTTGTAATCCACTTTGGCTGCTGTTATTACACTTTTTATTACATTATTCAAGTTCAACATTCACAGACCAATCAATATGATTTCTGATAATGTATCTGTCAGTGTTTCCCACATTCAGACTTCATTTGGGAAGGCCACCTAGGTATATTAGGCAGCCCCTTTCAACATTTTACAGAGAAATATAGAGAGAGATCTTATCTGGTATTATGTTACAAGACGCGGACACGGTAGATATTTTACATGGACTAGGTACAGTGAACAGCGAACACACCACTGCAGACGTCATTCAGTACCACGTTGGGTTCAATCGTTTCGATAGGCTGCTTTGTTAACAAGCCTCCTCCACATGCGGCGCACCTCCTGCTGTAAACAGAATCGTGGGTTCTGACGTCGGCGACATCATGAAGTGTACTGCTGATGGAGAAAGTGAGCACAGCAGACACATCCAGGAAGAGAGAAACAGAAAGAGAAGAGGAAGATGGTGT
>NC_060170.1:6045758-6065775 GCF_021292245.1 Micropterus dolomieu | reverse complement strand
GGGGGGGGGGGGGGGGTTGAAGGGAAAGGGAGCAGATTGAGGCAGTGAGTAAACACTAAAATAAGGCAGAGAAAGAAGTAGAATTAAAGTGGTGAAGTAATAAGCAACTAGAAATAGAAGCATGCTCAATCTACCCAATGGGTCCAGTGTCATTCAGTAGGAAACACTGTGATATACTGACCTGTCTGCGGCGAACAGCATCTTTAAGTAACATAACGACATCTTGTCCCTCACAGCCACTGGCTTTGAAACCCTTTGTCCACTTCAGAAGAACGCCCTGGACAAATTAAAGCAGTGATTTGTGTGAGTGTGTGTTTCTGTGTGTACAGAGAATAACATCATTTGACTATACTTAAGATATGTGGAGGTCTATGTTTTATCCAAATCATATTTAAAATCAAAAGTGTTGATTGCCACATTGAACAATACAGTGTGGCAGTAAATAACACACAGGTAAATAAAGGTAACAGGGTTTGGCCTTGTGGTCCTCCAAAGCTCAAGACCAAAATTACCTGTAGACCAAAATTACTTTGCAGGTGATTGGCCTTAAATCAAACCACAGATGACAAACATCGTTGAATCCTGAACATGAACCCTTCCTATACTTCATGAATGGTCTATGTGGTGGTTTCTGCATTAACCCATGACTGAATCATTACTAATTTTAGACATCAGAAATTTAAGTGGTGGTGATTCATTGCTTAGTTTAAAGTCATAGTGCAGTGCTTCTAATTGTCGTCATCAGCTGAACAATAATCCCCGTTGATCTCTGATTGTTCCAACGTCCGCTGCAAAGTACACTTGATTGTCAGTATTTAGTTTTTAATATGCCATTGTGAAGACTGAACTTGTAAGATGTGGATATAGTGTTCCCTTGTCGCAGAGCACAGTCCAGAGTGGCCACTCTACCTAATACACTAATATTCTTGTAGAAGGTTAAGTGCCATATGGTGTGAAAGTATGGCTAAACAATTATTTTAACACAATATGCCAATTATGGTACACATAAAGGAAGATAATGGTCCTTCTAGGTCAAATTCCCTCTCCTTGACACACACATTAAAATTCCTGTTCCCACGTTTTTCATGTATAGCGACACAAACAGATACCTGTACATACAATAATTATTTCACCTGAAGTGTTTTTTAAAGAAGTGAAAAAATTAATTCAAATTAAATTTGTCATATTTTGCTACATTAAACCTGCATAGTATTACCATCACTGTGTTAAAAACAATACTATTAGGGGCTATACATAACGAATATTGTTGAAATCTATTAATCTAATGATTATTTTTTCAATTTGTCGATTAATGACTAATTTTGTGTATTCTAAAGAGAAAAAAATTTCCCTATTACTCGCACAACACAAAATTTTTCCAAAATAAATATAAAAAACAATACATGTCTAACATGTCTCTGAAGCACATTAGAATAACATAAGAAAAACTTTGTTTCTGACATGGATTTATTTCAATATTGAGTAATGCAGTATGATAATCAAATGTATTTCTGCATCAGTGTGGGGCAAAGAAAACAACTGAAACGATTCACGACTGTACTGTTTAAATAAATAAACAGAAAATATGAACATGACAGCAGCAGGGCAGAAATTACTTTGAAGGCAATAAGCACAAACATGAAGGCAATGAAGAAATACTTTTTATATTTTAGCGGACTAGGTGTCCTTGTGCTGATAATGTGCAGTGCTTGTGCGGTGCTGCTGTTGCCGTCTAGACAAAGTGCTTCAGGACGCTTCCGCTTCACGTGGTCATGCTGCTTCACGTATTTATGGACAGCAGTTGTGCCGCAGTGAAGCCATTTCCAATTCACAGAGCTCATGGAGCAGCATGTTGTTGTCTAAAATACTCCCAAACTTTAGACGGTTGAAAGTGCAGTCTTGTAACTGGAGCTTGTCCAGGGGAATCCCTGCTAACACCGGACGCAGCGACGCTTCGAAGTAAGTAATGCGAGTCGACGTATGTACGTAATCGATTACGTCGACTACGACGATGAATCACCCCAGCCCTAAATACAGTGCATTAACTACTTTATTAATTTTTAAATTAATATTGAATCAAACATTACCTGATCCAGTTTGCTTTGATGACAGGGGAAAGAGAATGTAAATCCCAGAGGTAAGGATGCTCCTTTCATGCCCATGTATTCCAGAAAGTCGGCGATGCAATACACAATGTGGCTGAAAAGCTGACACACAAGAGACAGAAAAAGCAGAGACCATCTCTCAATGTACTCTAAGACATTATAAATATAGTACATGTCCCAGTTCCCCGTTTTTCAATATCATTTTCTTATACTCAATTATTGAGACATAGATTAGTACAATTCAGATTTGCACAATCTTTTTGTTATAATTTTGTTTGAGGATCAATCAAACATGACTCAAAGATGACTCAACCTCAAACATGGCAGAGGTCCCTCAGTTCCATCTTTTCAGTCACTGCAATTGCTTATTATGTGATATACTGAAGTGCTTCAACCCCCAGTGATGTTTTACCTCTTCCCCTGTGCCCTGCATGGTCTCCTGTGGGATACTGTAGATCTTGTGGTGCATCTCCACTTTGGGTTTCTTTCCACTTCGCACTCGCACCAGCAGCACCCGAAAGCTGGAGCCCCCAAGGTCCAAAGCCAAGAAATCACCATGCTCTGATGAGGATAACAAAGACAAGATACATAAAAGCATTACAGAAAAGAGGAAACTTAAATCAACTGGAAGATCTGCTTGTCTCTTAAAGCTACCTGTTCCATCTGGCGTAGATCTGACATAAGTGGGAAGCATCTTAACGCTTGTCTGCTCGTGGGTTTGCTTTGAGAGTCCTCGCACCATCTCCTCACTCATTCGCC
Organism: Micropterus dolomieu; assembly: GCF_021292245.1. Classification (NCBI taxonomy): domain Eukaryota; kingdom Metazoa; phylum Chordata; class Actinopteri; order Centrarchiformes; family Centrarchidae; genus Micropterus; species Micropterus dolomieu. The sequence goes on along the minus strand of NC_060170.1, from coordinate 6,062,911 downwards.
TCTTCACCTCCAGCAGCTGTTCACGGCTCAAACGCAAAGTGTTGAGGATGCGCTGACGCTCAGCATGTTGAATGGCAAGACGATAGGCCACTGCTGTTACCATGGCTGCACCCTTCCCACTACCACACTGTGACTGCAAAAAACGAACATCGCAGTCCGGCACAAGTCGCCGTACCATCTTGTGCAGCCTCCTGGAAAACCTATAAGATACATTTTGTAAAATCTGATAAATGACCTAATCTACCTACAGTGTGTGTGTGTGTGTGTGTGTGTGTGTGTGTGTGTGTGTGTGTGTGTGTGTGTGTGTGTGTGTGTGTGTGTGTGTGTGTGTGTGTGTGCGCACGCGCGTGTGGATGTTATTAGCCCACATTATGAAGTGTGAAAACATGAATTAACAAATCAATGTTTTAAACTGTGAAGATAATCCTGCAAGATAAATTTTCAGACCTTAGCCAAGGTCTGCACTGGGTGCTTTCTTGTTTGTAAAGCAGAGTACTCATATAGTTATAGAGTCTATAAGCTGTTTGCCTGATTGCCTTCACTTTTAATTACATGTTCTCCCTGTGAGCACATAGGATGATTTCTTCTGTGTGCTCATCTTTTGAAAGCTTTTTAAAAACAGTGCTTAAGAAATTCTAAGAAGGTTAAAATCCTATTTGGTCAAAGGTGGGTTAAAAATCTAGGGAAACTGAGAGGCTTGGATGACTGACTGACTGGCAGGGAATACCAGCTATTTAACCTCTGTGGGGTCGTTTTTAGGGTGATATATAGCGCTTGGGTCGTTAGTGCTTCTGGCTGTTGTAACCACATTCATTATGGTCTTTGGAGGTGAGGCCAAGTATGAAAGACCGTCATTAGCATTGTCACATGAGGCAAATGTGTTTGTTCAAACTCCTGGGAAGGGATCAAAGGACAGCATTGTAAGTGGGGGATAGGGGTGTTGCAGGTCTCCTCCACTGTTGAGGGACGGTTTCTCTACTCTGGTGTTGATGGCTTCTTTGACTCCTCTTTCAAGCCATCTGTTCTCCTTATCCACAATATGTAAATTCATGTCCTCAAAGGAGTGCCCTTTATCCTTCAAATGTATGTAAACTGCTGTGGCTTGTGATGTTTTTCTCTGATACTCCAAACAATTCTTTTCATCATCCCGCGTAGTGTTGGTGTTGTTCCTGGATTCTGTGACTGTTACAAAGGTTATCCACAAGCTTTAAGTGCATCCTTCAGGTGTTTATTCTCCTTCTCTTGGGCTTGGACACTTGTTGGTAGGGTTCTGGCAACCCCTAGCTTATGCTCCAGTGGGTGGTGAGAATCAAAGAGTAAGTATAGGTGGTTGTGTGGGGGGTTTCTGTATACTCCAATGTGGAGGCTCCTGTCTTCATGTGTATGGCATAAAGCTGTGTGTATCCAAGAAGGTAAAGCTGTTGTTGCTGACATCCTATCATGTGAACTTGATGTTACTGTCCACTGATTTGATGTATTCTGTGAAGGCTTCCTGGGTTTTAATTTTGACCCAATTTAGTCAACTTGGCTCTTCAACAATCAGAGTTGACCAAATCGATTTTAACCATCTTTCTTGAAGCTTTGTGGAAAGTCTGTTTTTATCTCAGGTACCATTGCCACTGTAGGCCGCGGTGCTGGTCGCTTTAGCAGACTCCTTAGCCTCCACGACTGGCTTCAGTCTGCTTGCAGGGCTCATGTTGTGTGTTTTATTGTTCTCTTTTTAAGAGAGAACAAACTGGGCTCACGAATGCTAGCCGCTAACATACAGCATGCAGTGCCGTTGATACTGTAGATCACTTAGTCCCTATACAGTGCATCCTGAAACTTTTTCCACATTTTGTCATGTTACAGCCTTATATCATTTGTTTTGTATATGCTCCCCTTAGATCATTATCAGCCAATTTTAAGACATCTCTTATCACTGTTACGCAGTATGACATCAGGCTGTATGTTTCTTTTAAGCCTGATGAAGCAGACTGTTTTGCACAATTGTCTGACTGCCATTAAGGACTGGATAGCTAACAATTTCTTACAGCTCAATGCAGATAAAACTGATGTCCTTATTGTTGCTCCAGATAGTATAGCTTCCAAGGTTGCTCAGTGTACTGGGTCCCTTTCTTCAGCTTTACAGTCTAATCTCTCTAATCTCTCTCAGTCTAATTTGATAAATCTATATACTTGTCAAACATGCCAACATGTCAAATCACTGACCTATGCATGTTTCTTCCATTTAAGAAACGATGCCAAACCGACAACATTGGCTTCCTGTCAGGTTCAGGATTAATTTTAAGGTTCTTGTTTTCATATATAGAGCCCTGCTTGGTCAGGCACCCATCTCTGACCTGCTCCACTCTTAGGCCCCATCCACACTACTCAGTTTTGGTTTAAAAACGGAGTTTTAAAACAAATACAATCTCTGTCCACCCCAGCATTTAGCTGCGTATCAGAACTGATCTGCGTCTACATTAAAACGTCTAAAAACGCACATCTAGTGGCCATTCACGTACACTGGGCATACGCATGCCGGTGTAAACATGAAGCAGATGGTCTATTCCGTAGTTACAGAAGATCTGGCAAAAGAATAAAGTAATGCAGACGAATAACCACTCCAGGTATTTTTTTTTGCATGGACCAATAACTGGCTGGGACTGTTACTGAATTTAACATGGGAGTTAAAAGCGACTGTGGCGGCAGAAAGCAGACTGTTAGGCGTCGCAAAGTAAACGGCGACATGCACAGTACAATTGTAGGTTAGTACTGTGTGCTAGTGTTATTTGCACGGTACAAATAAAAAATTTAATAAAAATACCAAGTCAAAAACTCTGTCAGTAGCATGGTTCTTCTGCTTTGCATGACTTATAACACCCAATCAGAGCGCCAAAGTTGAGAGTCTGCGTCGTCATTTCTAAAGTCCTCCGTTTTTGCCCGGGATAGGCAGCGTTTTCAAACTTCACGGCCCAAGCAGGAGAACAACAAATGCACGTGTGCACATTTTCAGTTGAGGACTGCGGCTAATTTTGATCATGATTTCAGTTAAATGCTAAAGTTGCTGTTGCTTTTACCTCGTCTGTGGTCCGCCAGATCAGTTCCGTCGTGCTGTTGCGGTAATGTTAGGCAACATAAGTTTCGGTGACAGACTGACATTACAGAGTTGTTGTTTTCTTTTAGCTTGAAATAATCCCATACTTTGGTCACTTTCTTCTTCGTCCCTCGCTATTTTCTCTCTCTTCCTCCACTTTGCAAACAGCGGCATCATAATCACATCGTGTTCACACAGCGTAAGCGGTGCAAAGAATTTGCGTCGATGCATTTTAGTAATGCAATTAATCGATTTAATCGATTAATTATTTCAGCCCTAAATAAATCCACACGTATTGTACGCAGACATTCACTAAGCTCCGTAGCTCAAGTTCATGTGTGTGTTTGTGAGGTACATAGGAACAGTTGTGGTGATGTTCAGGAAAACTTACTCTGGATGATTTTTGTAAACAGAGCCGTCCACTCCAATTGTGGCACGGAGCTTCTCGGCTGCTTTGTTATCACGGATCTGCCGCAGCACTGCCGCTAGAGCAGCAGCACACAGGTGTGCGGCCCGTGTAGACACTATCTGACACACCCTCTGAGTGGCTATGCAGTCCTCAACCGCCGGGTCCAGGCCGAGGCCCCGAAGAACCTTTTCGGCGCTCATCAGACCTTCCTCATCTCTGCAGGTAAAGCAGAATACAAATCACATTCCCTTTGACTGATTAGTGTGATCCTGAAAAGGGAAAGATCACATCACAGGTAAAAATGAACAGCTGGATAGACATGTGGCAAATTAGTTCTGCTTCTTAAAACTTTCTGAGTATCCATATATCTGAGTATACATACATGGTGCAAGATTAAAATAATTTAATGATGCATTGTTTTCTCGCAGGATATAAACATTGCTCAAATACCTATTACTAATATTTTCTCATTATTCTTCAAAACACTACTGATACAACTTTACCCTCCAGGAGAAAAAACACAATATTAGTGCCCCTTATCAGAAAATGGTTGTATTTAGCTGGCTTAACAAGTAAGTCTGTTAGCAGTGCGAAATAATTGCTAAGTGCCATTTTAACCTGACACTATGACCTGCCTGCATCTCCTGCTATACTACAAATAAGATGATATAACATCTTTTCTGCCCTTGCATATAAGTCAGAAGGGACTGAAAACATTACCTGAGCATGTTCTTTGTGTATTTAGGTTAGTCAGTGATTACCAGCTTGACTAACACATGCTGATACGGTCTATACAGTCATCTCATTCCTCCTGGTGATGTTAGGTGAAAGTTAAACAGCCCATTGGACCTTTTTGTGACCTTGAAGATGTTTCGTTGCTCTTCAGTTCTAAGTGGACACTATTTGTCTGCTGCTTACAATACCATTGTACCATCACTGCATCTCAGTTTTTCAAATACACACTCACACTAATCATAATGTCTGTCGTAAATCATATAGGAAGTGTAAGATCTGTCCATGAAATTATGAACAATGGGCTTGATGCACAAAACAATAGGATATACCTCCATTTGTCATGTCTATTTTTCCAGGTAATCAAAAAATGAAACTAGGATAATAAAAATCAAATTAGTAATAACAGCTGTTTGTCTCCTGCCTCTGTGATAACAGCGTTGACTTGATTCTGGCAGCTATTCACACCCACCGGTCATTCAAAACAGCCCCATCCTTAATTATGCATAACTTTAAGCCTTAATACAATACAATACAATACTAACTTGTCATTCTCAATGGCATAGATGTAGCTGGTGTTGAAGCTTCCAGTGGTGAGGAGTGCTGCTGTGGTCTTGCCCTGGAATAGCAGCTGTTCTTTGGTCATCCTCACCAGGATAAGACGCACCAGTTCCCCCATGTACATGCCACTGATCATCTTCTCAAACCTGCACGCCAACATAAAAAGAAGAGGAACAAAATACTGTCACACCCATATTTACTAAAGGAATGTTCAGGTTAATAGTTTCATTCATACATTACACCAGCCAACCAAAATACTGAATCTACAAACACTGAATGCCTAGCAGACGCTGAACTTTTGACACACAAACACAGAAAGTTTTCACTCTCCTGGCAAAGACCGAAATCTGAGAATCTGTGACCTTTCATAGATTCCCTTACTTCTTCAGTAATCAAAACCCACAGGGAATTTTTAACACTACAACTATTAGAGGACGACAGCAGAGAATTGCCAGGCACTCGGTGATCATGTTATTTATTATGCAGATAAACTTTAATCTTTGTTGACATTCAGCATCACAAGCTTGTTAACCTGATATTTCATCAGCATTGCTTGACACTGAAGTACTATAAGGACACAGATCATGCAGTTTACCTCAGAACCAAAATCACCATGAACTCATGCACTTCACCTTCCATTTCTCTTTTTATTGTAACGAACATGATCTTGAATTGCTTTTCTATAATAGAGTGCTTTATATCTAAAAGAGAATAGTTCTTTTCTGACATTTTCCAGGCATGTTCAACTTGATCTGCCTTTGGTAGCAGGTGATAATAGCAACTGATTATGAAGAATAAGTTCAGCTACTTATTTCATTGTGTGAATCGGTCACTGCGGCGCGCGGTAGGCTGGCTGAACAGATCGCCTCTACAGTCATCTTCTGTGCTCACGCTTCCGCTTTCTGACCTGCATTTGAACTTTGGTTATCATGCATTAATCCAGGCAGGCAAACAAAAAGGTATGTAATGCCGTGATTCGGCAAACCTGTTGTCAACATGGCTTCTCACATGACACGCATTCATGTTGCTACAGAGATTACAGCAAAGTATTATTATTTTGAATTAATCTAAAGGTTAAACCCTCATTTTGACTAAGCAATCATATTGTAGCTAGTTACCACATGATCCAGCTAATGAATCATCAGATGTGTTTTAATTTTCATCTTTTATTATTCCAAATCTCAATCCCATGTTTACCTACACTATGTACATTTCCTCCTCTTTCTGCTGGCCTCATCTCAATTAACAGGTGGGCATCAAAATAAATCTGCTACAAACACCCTGTACTGCACTGTAACGTTTACTATCGTGTTTTTCAGTGTACAATTTTTTCTAGAATCATCATTCATTGGTTTTTAAACCCGATTGGTTTCTCCTCTTTCATATGTAGCCAGACCAAGTCTTAACAGGGACGAGTAGAATTAAGCTTTCTTCGCAGTTTTGAATGCTTTTACCAAGACTGTAGTGCAAACATCTAAAAAAAACAAACATCTTATAACATATTTTTTACATTTATCTATAATGCTTTTATGTTTTATGTAAAGCACTTTGAATTGCCTTGTTGCTGAAATGTGTTACACAAATAAACTTGCCTTGTCGGGTCTTAAAGGTGTAAATTAAAATGAGTAAATGCTCATCGCTGATGTTATGTTCACTTTAATGTAATCAGACCAAAGAAAAGAAGAAAGGAGAACAGACATGGAGGTAATAAGAAAGGATCAACATAATGCTTCAGAAGGCAACAGCCTACAATCAGCCACAGCTATCCGTTATGTAATCATGTAGATCCATACGACTCAAATATGAACAGCATGCAACAGTTTTCCAAATAATCTCATGCTGACACTTGTGAACTCAGTGGACAGAGAGGGAGATGGAAGCACAGAAGGGACGTGGAGAAAGCGGCAACACAGGTGGCTTGGAGGTGGTCACCTTGTATAGATCAATATACGCAAAGTTATTTACAATCTTATATTTGAACCAGATCGTTCATGGAACAAAGGAAGAGTGGGAAGGTGAAGGCAGCAGGGCAGGCATAGGTGACTTGGAGGACGTGAGTGAGAGTAGACATCTTTATGGACAGAAATGAAGTATCAGGCTATATTTGGAATATGTTGTCCACATTTGGGAGCACACCGTTTTATTTTTGGTGCACGGTGTGCCGATATGAGCTGGAGTATAGGCAAGACAGAACTGATATATTACGCCATACAAACAGAGTTTCATTTCAAAAGGCAAAATTGAATGGAAAGATGACCCTGCTGAGGTCAAATGTCAGATAATAAAGTGATAAAAATCCAACTTGTATAACTCTGCAATTATTCTGTGTAAAATATATCTACAGCATGTAGATGGTAATAACATTTAATGTAATTTGGTTATGTTAATGTGTATCTAACCTATCTTACCTAAAATCAGCGTATTTTCACCCAAGTGCATATGACTACATTATATGTACTTTCATTACAGACCAGAAGAGCCATGGTTAAGGTGGTTAAGCCATGTCCGTGATACAGCACAATATCTACTTGGGCTTCTCAGACCACTTGAGCCCACTCTTTAGGTGTCATTTTCTCTACCTAAATATGTGAGACTTTGCAGTGGAACCACTGAAATGACTAGTTAATTGAAGAGCCCATGGTCTCTAGGTCTCATTGTTATTACATCACTCCTGCAACTTCTTAGTGGGCATTAATGATTTATGAATTGCAAACTGTTATGAATAAAGATGTGGGTTTTTTCCTAAGCTTCATATGTTTCATTTAATTGAACAACATGGGGCCTTCCTCTCCTTTCTTTAGGAACAAGGGTTCTCTCATTCCTCATTGTGGGTGTGGTGTTGTCAGTTTATATATCAGTATCAGGAACAATGTATCAGTGTGATATGTGTTATATTATGTGGTGAGGTGTGGCGCAGCACACGTAAAATAGCACTGGGAACTGGCAAATGGCAAGAAAACGTTTATCTTCCATTTTTTCAGAACGGAACAGTAATAGTGGGGATAGAGAAGGGGACCGGAAATGGGGAAACAAAAACTTAGTTGACCCTTCACCGCATCCTTGGAGCGCCGAAAACAGTTCAGGACAGCTCAACTTTGATTTGTTGTGTATCACGCCCATCACGTAGCGACAAGTGTTGTTTGCAGCTTCATTTCACCGGCTTTCATTGACAATGACTTGTAGCGTGTTATTTTGTCACCAGTAGTCCACAAAAGCAGTGGAAAATCTAAAATATATATATATTTTTAAGATGTTTTTTAAACTAGAGTTAAACTATGGTTGGAAACATAGATATATGGTTGGAAAGATTATCAGAAACATATTGGTTGGTTAAAATGTGAATGCACTTTAGGAAACAGCAGGTCTGAGATCACAACTGACTCTCCCAACTATCACAAGCTAATGTTACCTAGCAACCTTAGCACAGATATTTCCTTTCTGACATTTAGGGATAATGTCAAGGAAAAAAAGGTAAAAGCTATACAGCTTTTTTCAGATGCCAAATACTGGGACTGATAGCGATGAGGAAAAGACTGCTAACATTGGCGGCGCCACCTTGTCTTTGGTATAGCGTCCTCAGGAACGACGCTACAAAAAGAACAGCTGAGTTTCAATTATGTCAGTAAGTAAACAGCACGTTACGAAGTGGACCAGTAAAGTAAGTGAGCCACAACTGCAAACATGCAAAAACAAGTTGGCCCATGCAAATAGCTAGTAAAGGCTTATCATAAAAGCAGCTTATGTTTACAGAATCTATATGTATTCTCCTTGAATGAATTAATGCATATACCTACATGCAAAATACCTAAATAAATAAATAAATATTACATATTATAATAATTAGCCTACTATTATTATATAGTATTTTTTATAGTATCTCTTTCATATTTTGAATGTAATTTTTCTCTGTATTCATTTCTCTATATTCAAAATCAAGATCAAGTGAGTATTTGCCCTTCTGCTCCACGGGAGGTTTCTGTCCTCCATGAGCTCGCTTTAGGACACCTCCGTTATTGTTTGACAGGTGTACCATCCCAGTTAAACTCCCCACCTTCTGTTCTTGACTGTTGCAGTACTTTGTTTTTATTTTTATTTCCTCTTACTGTGTTTATGTATGTACCAAACAACAAGGCAAACAGTGAAAATCTACTTGGCAATAAAACATATTCTGATAAATATGAAATATTATAAATAATAACACATTAAATCGTACAGTTATTATAATTATGTACTTTTTTAAAATGACACACATAATGTTAGCTTCTCGTGATTAGTTTGAATGGTGTTCACACCAGAAATGAACAGCTAGAGAGTTCACTTGATAGTGGTCTGAGACCACCCCTTTGAGGCGGACCAGAGTGTGGTTATTAAGTCCGCATCACAGTTCGAGTCCAGCGTTCACATCAACCCAAAAGAACCGTGCCAAGAGGGTTAATATTGCAGGGTTTGGTCCAACTGGACTAAACACGGTTGGTGTTAACCGGCCAATTTATACTTATGCTACACCAGTAGCTAGGCCGTCATGAGCATTTAAAGTTGTGCGCTTATGTCTGCGATTAAAAACCCAAAATGCTAGTGGCAGTGTGGTTTCTATGTTCCACTGGAATGAGTCTCTTTTCCGCTGTTGTTGGTGTAGACTACTACAAACAATGGCGACTGAAACTGAGCGGATCATGTTGGAGTTAGAGATGGAATCTATGGTGTAGATTCAACGCAGTATATTTTGGCCTTTAGCCATGACAGGAATTACACCCTGAGAATGAGAACAGCATCTGTCTGTAACAAGGCGAAATCAAGAGCATGGCATGAGAATGTTGTTGTCCTGACAAAAATAATACTATGGAAATGCACATTATGGTGAATTGAGAGTGACAAAAGGTATACACTTTGCATTAACAGCAAACAGCAACAACAGCTAATTAAAACGAGCAGGTCAGATATCACAGAGATGTCTACTAAAATATGATTATAGTGATATGAAAAATTTAAATTAGAAATAAAATCATCAAGAAGCCTGTCTGCAGAGATGTTTTATGTAGTAGCAAGACAGATAAGCTCAAAGCCACTTACAGCTGCTTGCCAGGGTTCAAAGAGCCTGCGTCTATTTCTTTGTCAATGTCAGTGCGCAGGTCGTCCAGGGCACCATCGTCTCCAAAAGCACCCCACTCTGTATTAACACACATCCGCCCCTCATCGCCGTCCAGCAACTCAAGGTTCCTCATCTGCTCCATGTAACAGGCATTGGTACCCGTTCCTTGAGGGAAGAGCATAATAATTACTGTGCAGTTCACATCCAGAAAAGACCCAGAATGACAAAAAATGTTACTGCATTCATGTTTGAATCAGATTAATCAACCTGTCGCCCTCTCCCATGAAGGCCATTAAAGCAATGATTTTTCACCAGAATCTCCACCAATATCTACTTTTTGTTTAAATGTTAACAGTTTTGGTTTGTTTCATTATCATAAAATGTGTCCTGTGAATTTTGTTGTTTTTGTTCTGCGATATTGCCTAACTACTGTTAATTTAGTCTATGCTGCACGCCATGTTGATCTTAAAGGTGAATAAGACATTATGAAGTATGTTTTACGCTATCAATATTGCGATATGTTTTATGCTATCGATATTGCGGTATGTTTTTACGCTATTGATAAGTTGGGGAATAGCCACCTTATTGTGGTGGAAGGGTTTGTGCATCCCTGTGACCCTGGGAGCTGTGTGGTCGGGGGCAACACCTCCTGCCAGGCTCTACAAAAGCAAATTGGTTCCAGGTGAGGTGCCAAACAGACAAAAGTCCCTTTTCCATCCGGATGGTGCCAGTTCACCAGATATCTAGCCTCGACACGACTTTTTTGGTTTTACATTGGGAAAATCTGGTACCTGGGAGGTTTTTTGGTATCACCTCCGTCGAGGTGTCAAACGAGCTGAAGGAATAACAAAAAAACTACTGATTGGTCAGACAATCATCACTATTCACTGCATGCATCATTGTGTCCTGAAAAAACTCACCATTTTCAATTAGTTTAGCCAGAGATTGCCAGATAGTAACTGTTACAATACTCTTTGCACTTCATAACAGCTACATACAGAGAATCAAAAAGGGCAACACTTAGATATCCCGTATACAGGCTAGTCAACAGGTAAGTGCTTTAAGAGCCATAAAGGCCCCACATGAATCAGCCACAGAGGAGATGCACCACATCACTATTGTTCTGCTGTCGGAGTCTTTTGTGGTGGCAACATTTCAATTTCAATTTAATATGGATAGCCCCTTGAGATGCAGCATCTTGTTTTCAAGAGGGTCCAAAGACACATAAATTATACAACAGGAAAACCAAAACCAACAAACAAAAAACAAGTGCTCAAAACAATTGAGTTACTAGGCAGCTTACAACCTCGCCCCAGACCGAAGACACATCATAGCTCAGACATGTTACAGCTAGCTCAAGTACATCTCATTTACCTCATTACACAAATGAAACCCATAATACATAAGAGATTCAATACGAAAAGATATTACATAAGAAAGACAGAGGTCGAATCCACAGGAGGTAAATCAATTAGACAACTACATCAAGCAAAATACAATTACAAGCAATACTGTTTAGTCCAGCATCAGTAACATGCACACACATTGTTAAGATATTTAAATATAGATAACCTTAATCTGCGAAAAGATGAGATGGATCTAAAGGAAAGAGGGAGATTGTTCCAGTAGCAAGTAGCTTTATAATGAAAAGCTTTATGTCCAGCAGCTGAAAAGATTCCTGGTACAGTAAAGACGAGATATTGCATCTCTCTAAGTGGATACATAGAACTACAAGGAACCAAGAGTTCTTTCAGATATGGTGGACAATCAAAGTAGGCACATTTGAAAATAAATAGGAACCAATGGAAACCTCTTCTTGAATTAAGCTGAAGCCTATTTAGTGATGCATAAATTACACAATGATGAGTTTTAAAAGGATACCTCAGAACAAATCTACATAGAGTTAAAGACAACATTAAGTGGCTTAAGAACAGTCTCACTAGTGTTCATGTAGATGATATCAGCGTAGTCAGTAATGGGAAATATCAATTGAGAAATTAACCTTTTCCTGACTTCAAGTGTGAAACAATTAACAGATCTATAGAGTGAACTGAGACAGCCATATATTCTTTTTGTGATGTAATCAATGTGAGGTTTAAAAGGTAAGCTCAGAGTCAATCCACAGTCCAAGGTATTTAAATTTTTCCAATTTCACCATGGAGGACCCATCTTCAAAATAAAGTTGCAAGTTAAGATCACAAGGTCGTCTGTGCCTTGTCCCAAACAACATACAACAGGACTTTTCCATATTCAACAATAATTTGTTATTGCGAAGCCATTTTTGAGTCATAATAAAGTCAGCTTGTGACCTGTTCTGGATACAGTGAATATCAGAGTCAGCAGTGTAAATTATATCATCATCAGCATAAAGATGAACCTTACAGATGGAGCAAATGTGCGATAAATCATTAATGAAAATTGAGAACAAAAGGGGTCCTAGAGGGGAACCTTGAGGAACCCCCTTATCAACCAATAAATAATTAGACAGTGAACCTTGAAAAGCAACACACTGCCGTCTATTGTGAAGATAAGAATTAAACCATAACAGAGCACTTTGATTCAAACCTATTGCATAAAGCTTGTCAAGGAGAAGGTAATGATCCACCATATCAAAAGCTTTGGAAAGGTCGATAAAAATAGCACCAGTTAGCTGTCCCTTATCGAAGGCGGAGAATTGGTGAACTTCAATAAAGCTGTAGTGGTTGAAAAATTTGGCCTAAAGCCAGATTGATATGGGGATAAAATGTTATTCTGAATAATGAATTCTGATAATTGATTAAAAATTATTTTCTCAAATATTTTGGCAGTGGTGCAGATAATAGAAATAGGGTGATAATTATTCATATTACAAGCATCACCAGTTTTGAAGAGAGGGGTAACTTTCGCACATTTCCATGTAGCGGGTACGGTGAAAGTAGTCAAAGACAGATTAAATAGGTCCGCAAGTGGAAATATCAATACATGAGCAGCAGGTTTACCTAGCACATCCGGACCAGCACTACTGTTGTCCTTTAGATCACCTATAGCATTAAACACATCAATGGGCATGATTTTTATTAAATTTGAATGAGCCAGAGGTAAAAGACAAGGTTGAGAAATGGTCATTAGCATAGGAATAAACATGTTTGGTGTAACCAATAGCGGTAAAATGCTGATTGAAAGCATGAGCAATAAGGGGAGGATCAGAAATTGTAACATTATTCATTTTTAGTTGATTCACGGGAGTTTTGCTATTCCTATTGAGAACCCGATTCAAATGATTCCAGAACTGTCTAGGGTTATGAAAGTCATTAAGAAAGCAGTCTCTATTATAACTGGATTTAGCATTTCGGGTTTGAGTATTGCACTGATTCCTGACAGATCTATAATGATCCCAGTCAGGGGCAGATTTAGTAAGGCGATATTTGGCCCATGCCTTATCTTTTTGCTTAAAAAGACTGATTAGATGAGAGCTGATCCAGGGTAAGTGCTTCCCTTTAACCATTTGTCCATGCATCGTCAACAAAAGGAATTAGCTGGAACCTGTCCCAATTAATAGTGTTTAAATTGAAATCTCCAAGAATAATCAATTCTTTATGCCTGCCTAATGAGTTAATTGTAGACAAAATGCACTTTGTGGAATCTGATGGGGCAGACGGAGGCCTATAAATATTGCCAATAATTAAATGTTTATTTACATGAAAGATAATATTTATAAAAAGACTTTCAAAGTTAACTGGATCTACTTCAGGAGTAATACATTCAGAGATAAGATTTGCATCAACATGTGACCACCCCACCTCCTCCGGACAATCTATCAGCTCTGGACAGTACATAATCACTGATTTCAATATCACTATCAGAAATTGCATTACTTAGCCAGGTTTCTGAAATAGTAATAATGTTAGGTTTGTACTGAGCAACCCAGGCTCTAAGAAAATCAATTTTTGAGGCAAGGCTCCTGATATTAATGTGAACAACCTTTACCTTTAACGGATTCCATTGAAAATGAGAGGAAAAGAAGAACATGTCAGGCTACCATACTGAGAAGTGTGGAAAGAGAGGGTGAAAAAAGCCGTAGTAGCAACAGACAAGAGCAAAAATATACAAAGACATAGAAACAAAAAACAAGTTAAACATATAACAAACCAACAAATTTCGACTGGGCACAATTGCTCAGCGATCATTAACTATAAAGAATAAATTAATCAGGGAGTCTCAAAATCCACATAGATAAAAATGGCTAATCTTTTTACTTAATCATTAATCAATACATAATAGTTTCACAGTGAATGCATCAGATAAATTAATGACTAGACAAATTATGAGTGAGGCATGTGACAAACACTATTCAATTCTGGAGTCCCAAACTAAAGACTTGCATTAGCTACTCATAAGCAGGGCAAAAGGACAAACCAGATCAGGCCTCAGACTAAAGCAACCAGCAATCAGCAGGGACAAAAAGCAATATTCAAGCAGAAAAGTCAAAAACATTAGAAGCCACAAGTGAAGAAGGTCCTTGAGCTGGTGTTGGTTGACCCAGGGGTCAGCAAATAGGTCAGCTTCAGCTGCCTTCACTCAACCCACACAGTTGTTTTATTTTTTTCAGATATTTTGACATCCACATGAGAAAAAACCTGAATTCCATTAGCTTCTTCATTTTCAGCGTGCACAGTAATGTGCTTGTCTCAACTGGAGAGTGAGGCAGATGAAAATCAAGCAGTTTGTACAGTCTTGGGAAGAGGTCTAATCAGGCACAATAAGTGAAAACACCTGTGTGGGTGGACTATGGGTATTTAGGACAATTAGCCAGCTCTAGAATGAAGGTTTATTCTTAATTTGATATATTTATTGTGAACTTTCTCACAAGAGAGCAATCAGGCAGGTTTATGATCCACCATATAGATATTAAGTAGCTGCTTTGCACCTGCCTCGAACTTCTACTCTCCCCACATTCAGGCCCAATCCCAGTGTCCACCCTCACAGACTCACAGACTTTGAGGTGCGTTGACAGGAAGTCTGTGAGGGCGGCTTAGGACTGTCCCACTGCCAAATTGTCAAGTGTGCGAGGGCTCTCTCGCGGACATTTTGAGCCCTTCATAGACCCTTTTCCCAAGTCCGCAATTCTGCAGACTTTGGCTGAGGGAACTGCCGACAGTTCATAGCGGTATGACCTGAAACATGGGGGTCACTAGGGGATGCCTGGAAGCGAGAGAAATATCACGGCAAATCCGTGTTATAAAAGAAGAAAACCGTAAACAAACAAGCATCTACACCGACACTGATGTTAACATTGTTGAAAGTTTTCTTAACTTAAGATGCTGCATAGAACACATGAAGTCAGAGGAATGCAATACAACCTTATTACATACTTAGTTTATTCAACTATTTACTTTAGTTTTTGCTTGATGATGCTATTTGACCAACAATAGTGTATTGATTAATTACAAATATATATTGACATTTAGGCTACCTCCCCTCCACTCTGTAGGGCAAGAGCCTTAAGAGACTTAAAAATAAGGCAAAAACATAAAATAAAAAGTGTGCAACGTGTTTCAGCATCGTCAAGGTAACGTGATAATGTGGCAAAGGGCTGTCCCGTTCCCGTTTACAGTATTTTGAGCCATTGCAGCCTCTTGCGCTCAATCACTTTCCAAGTGACGTCAGTAAGGTCTGTGAGGGTTCAGGGCTCAGGGGTCCCCCCTTGGGATTGGGCCTCAGACACACTCATACACACCTACACCTCTGGTCTCTCACCGCAAACACACCTGCCCCACCTCTCTATGTCTCTCTCTCTCTGCTCCCTTGAATTTCTCCATCAGCAGTAGGCTATTATTTATAAAGTTGCTGAAAAGAGAGTTTTCCACCCGCGATCTGTTACCATGGCAGCAGGTCTGCTGCATGCTGGATTGTAAATGACGTAGCCCATCCAACAACCTGAAAACAACATCTGCACTCCGTGTTCATTGTTGCATTACCTGTCCCTCCACTTGTAAAAAATCCACCATGTCCACGACTTGTAACGTAATAGCCGATACAGGGAACAGAGCAGAGGCTGCAGCGGGATAATAAATACTATGGTCTTTAGCCCCGGGGCCTATTTATGTAACAGGTTTGACAATGAAAATATGATTTATCGGTCAGCACTATTTGGCACCATATTGTACATTGTTAATCACATTTAAAAGATTTGAAAAATGTCTTTCTCAAGTTTTCCTCAAGTATTGTGTTACAATGCTAGTTTTATGATGTGAAATGTTACAAATAGCATTGTCACATGCTAACACTGACATATTAAATGTGTAATAAGAGTTTTAACTGTTTTACTAAATAAAGTCATTTGGCTTTTTGGTGGCGCTCCATCAATCCTAACTTGACATCGTTAACCAGTGGGGTGGCACTGTGGGATCATGTTCCTGTCACTGCAGCAGTGAACTCTTTGGGGGTTAGCCATCTGTGCCGCATGGATGGGATCTAAGATTAACAGAAGCAGTTGGTAACTCAATGTGAATTGGAGGAAGTACAAGTCTGTCCACTTTTCCCCAGAGCAAGAGCGGGCGTTAGCAGTGACAAGCCCTGCAGTGCAGGGAGCATTGGCTTCCCACTAATTGGAATAAAACATAAAACGTGCAAAAGCAGACTATAAGGTATCATAATGTATACGGTCCTGGAATGGGATCTTCTGCCATGTCAAGAAACAGACTGAGGATGTACCCATTCCTACGGTCCTTCTGCTTGTTTTTTTTATATTTCTGTCTCCACATTATATACCCTATTATGTTTACACAGACAAGTAAATTGTAGTTTGCAGCACATGTATATGGACAGGTGACAAATTAAAGGAAAACCTGAATAAGTGAGTGGAGAAGAGTCACAGCTCTATTGAGCCAAGCATTCCCATAGCTCTCAGTAGTTACGATTTCATGAGCTTCTTTAATGATAAAATTCTAGCTATTAGAGACAAAATTCACCAAGACCTGCCCTCAATTGGCACCGACTTATCTCTTAACTCAGGAACCTTAGAAACAGCTGTAGAACCAGATACATGTTTAGACTGTTTTGCTTCCCTCAATCTTTACCAACTAACTTCAATAATTTCTTCATCTAAACCATCAACCTGCCTCTTAGACCCCATCCCGACTAGGCTGCTTAAAGATGTTTTACCCTTAGTCAGCACCTCTATACTAGATATGATCAATCTATCTCTATCAACAGGCTATGTACCACAGTACTTTAAAGTAGCGGTAATTAAACCTCTTCTGAAAAAGCCCAAACTTGATCCGGATGTTTTATCAAACTATAGA
>NC_060170.1:5968257-6045658 GCF_021292245.1 Micropterus dolomieu | reverse complement strand
ACCATTTTTCATTTAGTTTATAGCAACATTACCTTCGCTGTCTGTACCTCTGTGTGTATATTGTGTAGTCTCTCTCTCTCTCTCTCTCTCTCTCTCTCTCTCTCTCTGGTCGAGGCAGATGGCCGCCCACCCTGAGCCATGGTTCTGCTCGAGGTTTCTGCCTCTTAAAAGGAAGTTTTTCCTTGCCTCTGTCGCCTAGTGCTTGCTCTTGGTGGGAACTGTTGGGCTTCTGTAAATATCATCACAGAGTACTGTCTAGACCTGCTCTTTTATGAAAAGCGCTGTGAGATAACTGTTGTTGTGATTTGGCGCTATATAAATAAAATTGAATTGAATTGAGAAAAAACAAATGCAGATGCTTCCATACAGGAAGAAGGCCTCGCTGAATGGTTTAATGAGAAGGAAAGTGATATGAATCATGTGCTATGACCTTCATACTCACTAGGGGCCTCATGTATAAAAGACTGCACAGCTTTCATACTGAAAGATGGCGTACTCACTGAATTTGAAAAGTATGTATGCAGAGAAATATCCACATGTATAAAATCAGGTGTACGGCAGGTCCTGCTCACCTTTCCTTTATACATCCCAGTCAACGTGAAATTGAGCGCAAATGCACGAGCCACATACCCCGCCTTGGCCCCTCCCATAAATTATTATGCAAAAGACCATAAATACCCCAGCGTCACATTCTAAAGGTCCAAATAACAACGGCCAGTCCTGCTGCAAAACACGTGAAAAAGTGCAAGATCTAGGTGCTGAAGCCTGAAGTAGAGGCGACAATAAATATTTTATTAGAGGATATGAACTCTTGGATCAGCAGCAAACGCAGAAGACAGAGGGCACAGTGCAGAGATGTTTTATACATCCTCAACACAACTCTATGGGGAAAGCACGTAATTTTATTTTGACCGTAAACATCAACATATGATCACACTTTTATTGTGTATCAACAGACATTGTAAGGTTTTTCACTGACAATTGCACAGAAATTGAAGTAGAAACGGTATTTTAAAACATTTGGTGAGTTTTGGCCTACTTTGGAGTTTACTGACAGCGCCAGAGAAAAGTCTGTGGATGGTCTGCACATTCTGTCGGCAGCTCAAGAGTTTGCGCCACGGCCTGGACATTCTCACGTCACGTTCGTTTTTATACCCAGATCTCAACCCAACTAAAACACTTTGGGAGACTGTTTTACTGTTACACTTACTGGCCTTCACCGATCCTTGTTATTTTTTTACATTCACAGACTGGACTCACCCACAATCAGGCCAATTTCACAGTGATGATCATCGTAGCCACAGGTCATCATGGTTCCCACTGTGTCATTGACTACAGCCACAATGTCAAGGTCAAAGTCCTGCAAAGAGATTTAATTTAACAGTATATATTAAAACCAGTCCAAGTTTTGGAAGTTTGGTAATAAACATAGAACTGGTGATTTACAGATACAATTTGTTGGACTGTGGCAAAATATTAAGTTGCAAAAAATGGATCTAAATGATCTGAATGTCACTTCTCCCCTGAAGTGGATGTGACAACCAAGCTGCTTTCCACCCCCCTTTACATCGACAAAAGCTGTTGGTGACTATCAAGGTATGTTCAGACAGGCAATGAAGCAAATTTGCATCTAATAACATCTTTAAATTGACTTTGCATTCAATTGTACCACCTCTAAAATTCATTTTGCTTTTTGTCTGAACACACAGTCAGACAGGTCCAGCCGACACTCATAACGGTAGCCCGAGCGCACAACAGAGCTGTCAAATGCAGACCTGACCAAGCTGCTGACAGCAAAGTCCCACAGCAGTCCTGAGTGCGTTCACAACTGCAGCTGGACTTTCAGAGGTGGTGAGAAGTGTATTTTTCTTCTTGACATGTGGGATTTGAAAAGACGACTGATTTCAGTTGCTCCCCAATGAAATGCTTACGACAAGAAGTGAGTCAGTAGGGCCTGTGGTATGCCCTGCTGCTTGTCAGTGAGAGCTGCCAGAGCTGTTTTGACATAATTTTGCCAATTTCCCTTTAAGGTTCCATGTTATGCTTATTTCATACTTTTATTTTAGGTTTTTACTAGAACTTTCTTTCTTCTGATTGGCCGGAACTATTGGTCGGCAGGAACTATCTGGCACAATGCTAAACATTATTTGCGGAGATAGGTCTGGCTATGCAAAATTAGGCCTCACTGATTACTGTTCAACAATACAACTTTCTAACTTTATTCAGTGAATTTGGTGGATTTCTGGATCAGATTTTATGGAGAAAATATTTTCAGGTTTTCCCGCTGATATCGCCCAGCTGCTCTCTCAATTTACTGAGTTTCCTGATGGATTATGTGTCATTAGCAGCTAGCGGTAACTGCAGTGTTAGCAACAAGTAAAGCTATTTGTCAATCAGGAGGATCCTTAAATCACAGAGTGTTGAGGCAGCGCAGCCGGAGGACATCTCAGAGATTTTTAGGTCTTAAGTTTGCAAACATGTTCAAAAATCTTTTGTCCACTAACCCCTCTTTTTTTGATGGCTTTCCTCAGGAGGCTGACCACTTCCTTTCCCTCTACTCCGCTTGCCTTGAAACCTTTCGTCCAAGACAACAAAACACTCTGCAAAAAGGAAAATTAAGACAGAGAACAGAATACATTATCTACTGTTCATTTCAACCTTGTCATAATAATCACTTCAGTTCAATTCAAATCAGTTCAGAGTAATAACGCAGACCTCGCCATTTAACAATCTGATTGAGTGACTCCACTATTTTAGAGAAAATAAATACATCTTTTAGTGTCCAAATTTAGACACTATTTCCATATTGGATAACTCAAAAGCAGCACCTCAACCTTAACAAGCATTAAGCTTCTTTTGCTGCATGTCATTTAGTTTCCTTTTGTGTTCCTTTTTCCATCAGTTTGTGGAGGAAAGTTTATTGTGTTATGTTTTTTCTACATAGTGCTGAACAACTTCGGCCAGTTAGGTTACTTACTGCCCCCGCAAACAAGAGACAGACAAGACATCTCATACTGTAAGGCAGGGGTTGGCAACCTGTGACACAAGTGTGAGTGTGGGTATACAAAGCCATTTTCAGTGGCACATGATAGAGAACATACTATACTACGATATCGGTATGTGTCGTTACTTTGTTAAATTCTAAGTGTTTCCCACAAGTAGACTTTACTTGGGAGGCAACTCCTGGCTTTTCAGTTCTTGAAAGCAATTCTGCAAGATTAAGTCCCGAGGTCTTAATGAGAAACTTATCTTACACTTCTTACTGCCAGAAATCAGGGGCACGCCTCTAGAGCTGGGATGGAACAAACAGAGGGATGCAGTGTTTACCGGATGTCACTATTAATCGCGCTTTAAAACGTTAATTAATCGTAAAGGCTCCGCTCCACTGAGTGTTTCTGTTGCAACTTGCACAAAACGAAAACAAAGTTACACGAGTGGTGCACCAGCTTAAAGTGCCGTGCTTATCAGAGATATGGAGGCTACTACTGTACACTGCCTAAGCTATGGCAGAGGGACCAAACTGTGAAGCTTTATTTCCACCAAAGAAACTTCTGAAGTCGGCAGTGTGGGAGCATTTCAGGTACACCAAGGCCAGGGCGTTACTGAAGATAATGGATCCTGCCCAGGGTGCGAACTACGGGGGAGTCAGGGGGAGCTTAGCACTCGGTCGCTCCTCGATCTCCACCGTCCCTCTCCAGTACGGGTTGTGTTGCTAAGAGCGATGAACGGTTTGTTCTCTCTGGCTGGATGAATATTAAGCATAATCCGTGCACTACTGTAGCTGAGGGGTCTCTGCAGCGCCATGCAACTTTCTAAATTCTTCCCGCTCACGGAGAAAAGAAAGGTCAGGTCGCAAACACAGCCGCAGCTATGGTGTGAAGCATAATTGTAGCAAAATGGCTGAATATGATAATAATAATAGCCTAATTATAATTATTATAATAAGACATAAATGCCCGATTCTTTCACTGTCAGCCCCAGGCCTACATGCTTGCAGCTATTAATGATTCATCAGTAAGAATCACAGTCTGTAGTACTGTACTCTAGCCTTGTTCTTCTCTTGACAAATGTTGGGCTGATGTTCACAACTCTGTTGTCACTTTTTAGTATTAAAGGGCATAAAAGAGAGATCCTGTGTATGTCCTCATTGAAATAAGGATTTGTGCTGATCTGAGCATATATGAGGTGTAACTATATATTGTTATTGTGCATCACAGGTGATGTTACGCAGTAATCCAAAACTAATGTAACTAGTTACTTTCAGCAGTGGGTAATCTAGTAAAGTAAAGCATTACTTTAAAAAAAAGTAACTAGTAATGTGTAATCCATTACACTTTTTGAGTAACTATCCCAACACCGGTGAGTTGTGATGTAAGAGTTGATGGGACTTATAGGAGAGCATATTACCCAGTTAAGCCCCTTTTCCACTGCACGGTACCAGCTCGACTCAACTCAAAGGTACTCAACTGTACCTGTACCTGCTAACAGGTCCATTTTTCATGTTGAAACATTTTAACTTAAATGAAGAGACTGTGTTTGTTGGTTACTGGTGTGTGTGTCGCATTGAATATTACGTTCCAGCAGTTGTGTGTCGCATTGCTATGATGACCAGTTACATTGAGGGGTACAATCTGCAATGGAAAACGGCTTAAAGGTCCCCCCAAATAAAACACTAACTGAGGTAAAGGCTCAAAAATCTTGGGATCAAATCCACCTCTACCTTTATGAAACTTCTTCTCCAAGCTCACCCCTTCAGTCATAATGTAAGTGACATACTGTTATGTAGCTACAGGTGTACTCCCATTACTGGCGAATTGATAATCACGTCACCATTTTGTTTTATACCTTTATAAAAACACAAGTAAGGAGGATTATTTATAGGATCTTACGTTCTATACCTGATTTCCGTTAACTCGCATGTGTAATGCTTAACAACACAACCAATGAGTCTCTAGGTCAGGGGTCAGCAATAAGTCTGGCATCGGGCCAAATTTTTTTAAGATGTTACATGGCGGGCCAGAACATAGTCAAATTTTTTCCGACCCTAAGATACTCGTGTCCCTGTTTAGTTTGGTCGGTGGTGTGCGAGACCCCCGTTGGGCGGGTTGGATGATTGATCCCAACATAAGGCAAATTGTTTTTTTCTCCCAAATTGATTATAAGGACACTTTCGGACATGCTCATGATAAAGCATGTGCTGCAGTGTGTGTGCGTCCCGGCATTTGATCCGCATTGAACCTATGGACGCTTATTTTCTTTTCCATGAGGATACTCATATCATCATCATATGTTTACTGCCGGCTTTTTCAGAGGTGTGTCAAGCAGACCAGAGTCTTTTCTGAATGTCCTTCAGAACTTTTCAAAGTAAAAGCTCTCAATAAACTCGACATAAAGCATTACTGCAAAAAAACGTTTACGTGCTTCATTTTGGAGGCACAATCACTTAAGAGGAAATGATTATGTGAGTAACTGTTGCTGTCATGACTGAGATCTCTTTCAGCACCAGCCGCTGTCAGTTTATAAAATTTTTTATTATTCTGCTATCAAAGCAACCTGGTCGCGGGCCAGATATTATTCCTGGCGGGCCACTTCTGGAGAAAGCTGATAAAATAACATCTAAATCACTCACCTCATCCAACTTGGTCTGCTGACAGGGAAAGGAGAAGGTGAAGCCCAGAGGAAGCTTTTTATCCTTTATCCCCAACTTCTCCAGGAAATTAGCCAGACAATCAGCTATGTGTTCAAATAACTGCAGGCGAGAGAAAAGGTCAGTTTCTTATTAATCAAGGTTTAATTTTCAGGACTGACTGACTGACTGTGTGTACGTGTGTGTGTGTGTGTGTGTGTGTGTGTGTGTGTGTGTGTGTGTGTGTGTGGGCGCGCGCGCGACTGTCTGTATGCAGAGATGCTGCAGTTATCATTAATGCTACTATTATGATTATTATTAGTAGCAGTAGCATTTGTAGTAGAACTATGGTTCTTTTCTTTGCCACAAATAAAACAAGTCAATGACAACTTCCTCAATTACCTGTGCATGAATCCTGCAGTTAGAAAAGGATGGTTCATACAATAAATGTTACAAAACAAGAGTTTGATGGATGTTTCTTGCAGTAACTAAAACATAATCTCTTAATTTACTGCTGTTTAGGATATAATATTACCCCAAGCCTGCAAAACAAAACCTGATTTTAAAACGGGAGTTTGTTGCCTGTTTGTACAATAACTATATATCATAGCTTATACAGGTGTTATTATTTACTACAATATCAACAAAACCTCCCAACCAATCCCTGTTTGTTTTCTTTCATGAATTTAGTTCAGTTCAGCAGCTTTACAGGAAATAAAAAAGAAATTAACTTGATATTAAAAAGACATTCAACTGGTTAATTATGGTGGCATTCTAATTTTCAATGCTGTCTATGGTTTGCGTGGGGAGTTGGAGTTCTGAAATGAATTACAGAAATGTTAATGTTGATCCATACTGCTCTCTCCATTTCTCTCACACGACTTGGCACAAGCTCAGCCTACCGCTGTGTGTGTGCTTTTCTACAGAAGCAGATTTTTTTCACTATTTGGTGAGCCTGTGGAAATGCATTTGGTTAGGGGTGATAATCAAGAGGAACACACTTTAGATTTTGTCAGTGTGAAGCTGCAGGTAGACTCAGGGTTGCTGTTGCTGTGGGCATTCTAGCACCTTTCACATTTGTCTGTTAAAAGTTTATAGTTGTATTGCCTTGAGAGGAGTGTGTGTGTGTGTGTGTGCCACTCAGCTCTGTCTGCTATCTACTCTTACGTACTGCTGGGAAGTGACATTTCAGGTCGTCGATGGCTAACTTGGCTGAAAAATTGATTAATGTATTGTTAATCAACACTGCTTCTTGATTAAGTTAATTAGTCAATGCAGTCTGACATAAACACAAGGCATTCTTCCTCCTGACAGTGCACTGCGAAGGGAGTAACGTTATGCATAGGGTTGGGTTCTGGTAGCCGGATCCATTTTTCCATCCGACCCTCTTATTGAACCTTTGATCTGTCCTTTATTTTTTACGAGCAGAGACCAATGTTGAAAACATGCAGGTAGCGTTACCAGGCTTCTCATTTATAGTCCACCAACGTCACCTGTGGTAGCTAATTAATGTTAATTTCATAACAGCTACACTGAAAATTCTGACTATTGATTAATGTGTTTTCTCCAAATGATTTACGGTAACTTTATTAATGTCATCCAACAGCAGGTGATCACAGATCTAAACTGAACATCTGAGGTGTTGTTATTTATAACTTTAGTTTCATGCAGTAAATGATGAAAATTGAGACTTGATAATGGATTTGATAAGTGGACATGACTCACACATATGTATAATGATACTAATACAGACTGTGCAGAACTTTAACCAGAACCAAGAGGTATGATCACATCATACCTGTTTTAGCCTCTTTACATTTGTTCCCTGTTTGTTTTAGGATTGATTTGAAGATTATATTGATTACTTTTAAGGATCTGTAACCTGCCTCCAGATTATATTTTTGATCCTTTAATTCCTTATGAACCATCTTTGGTCTCTTCCTGAATCCAGTTTGAAAACTAAAGGGGACAGAGCTTTTGCCATCAGGGCCACAAGGCTTTGGAACGACCTGCCTGAGGAAATTAGGCTGTCAGAGTCATTGTCTTCTTTTAAGTCTCTTCTAAAAACACATTTTTTTGTAAAGCATCACGTTTTTATGCGAGCTGCAAGTGTTGTTTTGTTTTGTCTTTTCTTTCTATCCTGGGTAATTTAATGTTATCTTTTATTGTTTTTTCTTAATTTATTCTGCCATTCATGCATTTTATCATTCAATGTGATTTTCATGTCACCTCTCTTTCTGTGTGAAGCACTTCGTACTTTGTTTTGATAAGTGCTCTAAAAAACTTTTTTTAATTACTATTATATTAAGCTGGTGCGGATGATAGTACAGCACAAGATACAAACAAGAAGGGGACTTCAAATCCATTAGCAGTCAAAACCCCCCACAGGGTACCTTAGAATCAAAACAATCGAAACACTTATTTATTCACCATTCTCTACTTCAGTGCTGTTCATGTACCTGTATATCACATCCATCTCCGACATGTACAATCTCCTGCATCCTTTGCACTCTGCTCACTGCACTATTTGTCAATATGTCTATATTGTTTGTGTTCATAGTGTGTATTTGTGTTGTCTACACTGAAGTCTGTGTCTGATTTTATCTTATTTTTATTATCATGATTTTGTATGAGTAAGCACATCGTGAGCATTGTACAAACCAGAGTCAAATTCCTCGTATGTGTACCTGGCAATAAAGCTGATTCTGATATAATACACTCACAGCAGAAACACATTACTACCATGTGAAACTGAGAGACTTTTAATGTTGAAAAAAAATGAAATAAATGTGAACCCACAAACAGCACTATAGTTCCACAGACATGGCAAGGAGCAATGAAGCTGTTCTGGAGGCTCGTGGATACTGAGACACTTCGTGTTGCTTTTTCCTTTCATCTGTCACCCATCTGTGTGAGCTATAGATAATGCTTAGCTAATAATCATTTTGCATTGATACTCAGTATCACTCGATGTTCAGATACTCATACATCAGACTGAGGGCATATGTGGTCTCAACATTTGGTTTTGTAGTTCATCTACATTGCTCTTGTGAATTTGTCTGCTTGTATATTCATACATGCACAGCCCAACTAAGCTTTGACTCTCTGACAAGAAAGCGCCCACAATGCTGTGTGTAATGCTTCTTACCTCAGAGCCGCTGCCTCTCATGAGGTGATCAGGAATGGAATAAATCTGATCTTCCATCTCCACCTCTTGCTTGCCATTAGCCATGACTCTGACCAGGAGAACTCGGAAGTTGGATCCACCAAGGTCGAGGGCCAGGAATTCACCTTGCTCTTTGGACAAACAAATAAATAAATAAATAGATTTGTTTTGGGTTTTTTTTTTTGTTTTCCCCCCCCCCAACACCATTTCCAAGAGCCCATGGTATAGTCTTCAAAATTCTCCTTTTTTTTCTGGCCAACACTGCAAAACCTAAACATATTCAATTTCTAATGATATAAAACAAAGGACAGCATAAAAGTATTTGGCATTTTCGCTGGAAAAACGGACTCAAATGATGAATTAATTATCAAAAGAGTTGACAATACAAAAACAAATAATTGACTAATTATTCCAGCTTTAATCAGAAGCGTGCTTGTGCTCGTGTGTACTCTTGTGTGTGTGAAAGTAGAGCACAAGAAACAAACAAGAAGAGAACTTCTTTATCAAATCCATTAGTGAAGCCCACAGGATACTTTAGAATCATTAAATAATATACTCACAGCAGGAACACATTATGAGAACGCTATGAGAAACCGAGAGGCTATTAATGGAAATTAATGTGAACCCACAAACAGCACTTTACGGGGTTTTTTTTAGTTGTGAACATGCTAATTAGGCCTGTGTAGAGTACAATTTCTCAATGCATTCATTTCATACATTTTCAAGCCAAGACCTAACATCTGCCTCTAATGGGAATTTCACTGCTCTGTATAAAGCCTTAAACCATATCGCACCTCTGTCCTCACCTCACTCACTGACGTCATGATAAGTTTTTGCCAAAAGCTGGGTGATCAGAAAGTCACAAAAAGAGTGAATCACCAGAAAGAATAATTTTGCAGCACAGAACTGCTGCTGCGCTGCTCTGTATGAGGTTGCATGTTGCACTTGTGGCAAAACCCTAATTGACCTTTTTCTTTGGTACTGTATTTTGACTGGACAGTTCCCAGTTTGACCATCTACATAGCTAGATAACACTGGAGAAAAGATGTTGACCCTTTAACTTTATTTGAAATAATGGGTATCACCTGTTCCATCAGGAGTGGAGCGCACAAATGTGGGCAGCATCCTGACAGCAGCTGTGGGGTTGGTGTCTCTGCACAGGCCTTTGTCCATCTCTCGTCGAAATCTTATTGACACATCCATCAAAGTCACATCTGACAGCTGAAGGTGGTTCAGGTATTTGTCCACCTAAACCATTTTGGAGAGGAGAAATTGTCATATTGGAAATAACAAGTCGTATATGGTAATAATGGTATAAGTACAGCAATGACTAAATAAATAAAATAGTTAATGTATTGTCATTAAAATGAACGGATTAATACATTACATTAAGATTAGACAGCTCTGAATTGACCGAACATAATATTTATATAATTTAGTGTATAGTGTCCTACTAAGTTTCATATACTGTCTGTGAAGAGCAACACAAGCATGTTAAAAAGGCCCGCACCGGCTATTAGGGTCCAAAATTAACAGCCACCAAGCTTCAAATGTGGGTAAAATTTGGATTTGGTGGAAGAATAAATTGGGGTGTAATCACAGCCTAGCGCCAGGTTTAAATTGCTATGTTTTTTCCCGGCTGAGACTCATGTGAATCTCACTTTCCATCAAACCTATTTTGACATCAGCGAATCAAGTCAAAGCAGCCTAATTCTCTAATCGTAACTCCAATTATGTCAGCGGCTAACTGTAGCCTGTAACATGCCAAGAGGCTACGGCTACATAGGGACACTCCCCCACTGAGGCGCGCGCACACGCACACACACACACACACACACACACACACATACACACACGAGCCGCTCTTAGCCGCAAGCTCAGCTACAGCACAGTACATTTTTTGTTTAACTGTCAGTGGCAGACAAGCCAAAAGGTAATTTTGGACCTTACCTGCACTGAACAAAATTTTTGTTTGCTCAAGAGTAGTTCTGCTTAACTTTCTGACGGACCACTGTTTGGCCTCAAGTGTTGACCATAAAGGAGAGTTTAAACCACAATTAATCATCGAGTTTTTTCAACTTTCATTCAGAAGCAAAAATCAGCCTTTAAACTCGAAATAAATAACTATTTGATATTTATTGTGATAATTATCAATATCAAAAGATATGAAACTTTTTATCGTGATTACATTTTTGGCCATATCATCCAGCCGTATTCTTAATATTTATGTCTCTAAAAGATGTAAAAGGAAGAAACCTTTCACAGAAATGTTTTAAGAATTGATTTAAAACAAGATACAAATTCAGCTTTCCTACTGCCTTGGTCTCAAGGTCTTACCATGTATCTATGCAACACATTTAACAAATACCTTGTGTACTAAAGAACAGAAGGATCTGGCTCACAATTATAGTCCGTACACTACAGTCAGAAACCAGAGATAGTAAGGTTAGTTGAGGCAGAAGCAGGCTGACAAAATAGGGTGAGATGGCCTTTTTCTGGATGAAACTACAAAACACGATTTCCCCCATCCGATGTTATGACATTCAAAAAAGTCACTCTACTACTGACTGACACATCAAGTATCTAGGGGTACAGAGCGAGTACAACAAAACAAAATATGGGCCTCTGTGCAAATCAAGGTCAGCATGTTATCTCTCTATATTACCTTATTTCACACTTCACAACACAGGTATACTGTGCACAGCAGCATGACACAGAAGCCATATATGTGTTCTTGACTGACCCTGTACGGTTTCCTTGCATGAAATGTGTACTTTGTTTATTCCTGTGTGTTTACTTACTGAGTAATACTTACATACTGAGTGCAGGTAAGCACCCACACAGGAAGCAGTGGTTCTTAAATGGGACCATTTATGCTCATTTCCAGCAGTTTATTTCCACTGTGCTTCCACTTCAGTCCACAGTTCAAAAATCCTTATTTATCTTCTAAAGGCCCTTTATGCAGCCCCCAGGTTTATCCTCACTCTTAATGCTGCATTCCACTTACCTCGGCAGTCAGAGCTGGGAATGACATCACACCCAAGTTGGCCGCTTTCCAGTACATGATGAATGCCTCTAGCCGCTGTTAGCAAGTGTTTTCAGTCTTGAACGAAGTATGACTAGCAGGACTTTACTCTGGAGCAAGATTATTCAACTCCTTATAGATGAGGAGCATGATCTTGAATTGAATCCTAAATTTAATTGGAGGCCAGTGCAGTGACATCAGAATCGGGGTGATGCGATGTGTGTAATATGAGGTCTTAGTTCATTTTTCTTAAACCTCTTTAGTATAAGGGTCATTATACAAAAACGTGCCATTTTACATTTTTAATGTTTGATTTTCAAAGTATGTTTTCAAAGTATTTAAGTCCCTTTTGGGATGAAGTAGATCCTTAGCTCTAAGAAAAATATGCCGTGCCATCTCAGGCTAACTTGTTTTTTTTATTTTTGTCACATAATCAACTTGCATATATGTGTTTCGTCAACCCTGTTACCAATTGATCAGTTACTGTTTGAAAAGATCTTAAATCCATATTTAGAACAAATATGATAAGTCACCACTTGTTACAATAAGAGTGTTTGTAAAGTGGGGATATTGACTAGTTTACTTATATCTATGGATGAATACATTCATTTACAATTAATACTGTCACAACATATTCTGTTTTAAGAAAAAGTTATGAAAACTAAGTAATAATATCACAGTTTCTTTGAGTGTATTACTGGTCTCTTATACTTAACTTGTACCATTAGTTGAATTCACAATTTTATTTTCATTTTTCAAATTATTATGTATTATCATTTAATTATTATGTATTATTACAATATTATACAAGTAACAGGGCTGACACATCAGTAACAGGGTTGACAGTTATACTGCTTGTTTAAGTTACAGTCATGGGTGTAATGGAGTTATAATGGGACATTCTTAAACTTTTAATTCAAAATAACTAATTAGTATTACTGTAGAGTATTTTGGAGACAGATTTGTTGAGAGGTTTTAGCATAAAAGATGATACAACTTTATGATGATGCTACAGATTTAACTGTATATCAATTGTTTAATTCAAACATATTAAAATTACATTGAAAATAAATGTAAAAAATTAAATAGTTGGGCCTGTGGGTACATAAAGATATACTTTTCTTAGCCGAGAAGGGTTGAATCAAGGGCAACTGGAATTGGTTAAATATTTTTCACCTCTCATCCAAGCGGCGTCTTCGGTTCTAAATGACTGGTGGGGGGTTTCATGTATTTTACCTCTATGGGGTCATGATCAAAGTCATTGATACCAGTTAGTGGTTGGTGATCCTTGCTATTGTAACAACGGTCGTTAGGGTCCGTGTTATCAACAGAGACCAAGTGTAAACAACAGTCTTTGGAATTTCTACAAGAGGCCAAATGTGCCAATTATTCCATCTTCTAGGAACATATAAAAAGACAGCATTATAAATGGTGGATAAGTGGTGTCATATCCTCCTCTGTTGAGAGATGGTTTCCCTAAGCTGGTGTAAATAGCCTCCTTCACTCCTCTTTTAAACCATCTGTCTTCCCCATCCAAATACAGTAATGGAATCACAATGTTGTTGCATTTTCCTCCTTGTCTTTACCTCTCGTGTGAAAGATGAGGATATCAAGAACAACAACATGGCTTTTTTGGAGTGTGGCATACACATTGGAGTATACAGGAAATCCACACACACAGACCAGTACTTACTTAAAACTATCACCACCCACTAGAGTACAAGCAAGGAATTGTCAAAACTCTGCACCACCAAGTTGATAATGTACCAACAAGTGCCCAGGCCCTAAGAGAAGGAGTACAAAAAACTGAAGGATGAACTTAATTGTGGATAATCTAACTGGACCCTTGTGAAAACAACCACAAGATCCAGGAAGAACTCTAATACTGTGTTTGTTGAAGAAACGAGGAAGAAAATGCTTCATCGTCATTCCATACATGTCAGGAGTGTCAGAGAAACTCAAGAGGATTTTCAACAAACACCACATCCCTGTGTTTTTCCAACCC
This sequence comes from Micropterus dolomieu, assembly GCF_021292245.1. Classification (NCBI taxonomy): domain Eukaryota; kingdom Metazoa; phylum Chordata; class Actinopteri; order Centrarchiformes; family Centrarchidae; genus Micropterus; species Micropterus dolomieu. The sequence continues at coordinate 6,031,836 of NC_060170.1, read as the reverse complement.
AGCCACACACAAAGATATAAACTGGTCCACCTGAAAAACCCCACCCCCAAACACAAGAACAGCAACATAGTGTATGCTGTCCAATGCAGTGAGGAATGCACAGATTTGTATATCGGGGAAAGCAAACAACCATTAATCAAACGTATGGCTCAGCACAGGAAGGGTAACTCCTCAGTTTAAGCAGTTTACCTAAATCTGGGGAATCAGGGACACTCTTTTGAAGACAACAACATACATATTTTGGATAGAGAGGACTGATAGTTTGAAAGAAGAGTGAAGGAGGCTATCTACTTCAAAGTAGAGAAACCATCTCTCAAGAAAGGAGGATATCTACCAAAGTTATCCCCTACTGTCCTAATGCTGTCCTTCATCTCTTTCCCAGGAGAATGAAAATTCCAAAGACTGATTTTTACAATTGGCCTCAGTTGACCCTAACTACCTTTGTTACAATAGCCAGCAGCGCCAATCACCAATTGGTATTAATGACTTTGATCATGGCCCCACAGAGGTAAAATACCTGGGACTCCCCACCAGTATTAGAAGTGAAGAAGCCACTTGGATTCGAGGTGAAACATCTTCAACCAAGTCCAGTTTCTCTCGATTAATACTTTTTGGGTAAGAAAAGTATATTTACATGTACAGTGTGATGAAAATGATATGTTAGACTCACTGATATTATAAATTCCAGGACACACACAAAAGTATGTACCTTCGTCAACCCTGTTACCACTGAAATGGTAACAGGGTTGACGAAAAGCTTTATTGCCAGTCACTACTAGCCTTGTGGTAAATGTCATGACACGACATGGTGATCATTCATGAGAGGTTTAAATGTTATGTTATATGTACAATTAAAATTTCTAACAAATAACTTTTTAGCATATGTTTATGTGGTAACAGGTTTGACACACTGAGCTCGTCCCCCTCAGTGAGACATTACATAACTCAACAAAAATCCAGTAAAGGAGGTGACAATTACTTGACTTTTACCATTAACTTCATAAAAAAGCAAGTGATGTCACTTTCTGGAAATTATGCAACTTTTGGAACAGTCCATCAGCTTTGAAGGGGTGTTTTGATTAAAAGTAACAGGGTTGACAACAACATGGGGACCTGACTAAATTGTTGTTTTTTGCAATATTTTACACAAGAATAAAACCCCTTCACGAGTAATGAAACAACACTTGAGGCTTTATATAGGTTTAAGTTTTTGTATGACAGTTTGACTTTTTTGGCCTCAATAGCAAGTAGAAGTAAAAATTATACTGAGGGACAGGCCATTTTCAAAATTTCCACAAGATGCTTTGCACAAAAAAGTAATTAAAATCTTGACTAAAAACAAAAGAAACAAAATGTAATTTATTCTTATATTATGGAAACTAAATTATAAAATATTTTATTTGTTTTATGGTTTATTAAGATTTAAAAAGATTTTTTTTTCTGAGGGACTTAAAATGGCACGTTTTCGTATAATGACCCATAAATATCTGACATTGTAACATATATACACACACACATATACGTGTTTGTGTCCCAGTAAGCTGTGCCAGTGAATCAGCATGAGCAATACCAGGACCATAAAATAAAAGCAACTAAATCAGTCACAAAGGCTTATTGTTTTCATAGACATGCAGCTAGAAGAGCATTATACACTGAAATTACGCCTACATTACACATACAACGAACATACTGTATGAAATGAGCCACACAATGTTATATTTTCACACAGTGCTGTTCGATTCCTTGGGGCATTTCTTGTCTGGGCAAAAGAGTGATTGTTGGGGCGGAAATGCAGACATCTAACGTTAGACTGCGCGAGAAGTGACAGTCGACACATCACTGCGTTCATACATGCTAGGAGTAGGGTTACCTTCCTGACCCCTCTTTTCACCTTCTCACAGTAGGGCAACACATTAAAATGTCCCGTCATTGTAGACCAAAACGTCCCCAAAACAAACCCAGTCGAGTGTTTTACAACACCAGTACTCACTTTATGCGCTTGGTCATCATGGAGTTCGGTGCAGTAATTATCCAGCAGACTCGAGGCTAACATCTTCAGTAAGTAACGTGTGGCGACTTTACGTCCGGCTGCTTTAGATTTACAGAAAGTTTGTATATACAAAGACAGATTCTTTAAATAAAAAAAATACAGAAACCAAGAATTATGTCACCCGCTGCTCCAAAACTCCTGTATTAAAACTGCAGTAAAAACGGAGTCATAGTAAGAAACTTCCAGCTTCCTGGAGTTGGTAGTTCGGTGACGTCGTCCCGAATGAATGGCGCTGATTGGCTGCGGAGAAGGCGCGGGGGTGATCCCCGTTTTCCTACTACATTGTAATGTGGATACACAAGGGGTGGACAAATTAATAGCACTACAGCATTGCAGCATTAGCAGTTTCTTGTTCATAATTTGTGTTCAAAAAAGTGTTGATTTAGCTTACAGACATCCAGTACTGTAAAGTGTTCAGGCGCCTTTTACAGCTGTAGTTTGAAGTTATGCACCCCAGTTAACTACAACATACAAACAGTTTATTAATTGTTTAAAATGACCTCCACCTCGACCAGCTCCCTAAAATGTTATTTGCATGTAAATTCACCAGTAACCTAATAATAATTCCATAATGATATAATAATATAACACTATGAAAGTGACTGCAGCTGTCTTGATAGGTTTTGTTACTTTTCATACTTTAACATACATTTTATTGCTAATACTTTTTTTTTTTAATGCAGAATTTGTTTGTAATAGAGTATATTTGCATTGTGTTATTGCTACTGCTGCTTGAAAGATTTTAATACCGGTTTGCAACATTATATTTTAAGGTGTTCCTGTCCCAGTATGTCACACATGGATGCCGTCTGTTTTAATAACTTGGTCGACTTGATGCCAAAGAATGAGGAGATATGAGAGGAAGAAGAGGCAATATAGAAACTACACCTAAAAGCTGCCATACTGTGTATGTCGCTTTTAATGGTTCAATTATAAACAAAAAAATACTTTTCAAAGCTAAACCTGACAATGGAACAGGACACCCCTTGTGGTGAAATAAGCAGTGATCCACATATCAGATGAATAACTATTTATAGCCTGAGCTTCAAAGTTATGTTTCTTCACAGGGGGTGGCAGTACGCTAAAAGAAAAGATAGCTGGTATGTGATGAGGCTTCCTGAGTGAAATGCATACATCAAATGGAATGTATCACAGGCACGGCATTGAACTGAAAAGCATTTTGTTACCTTCATGTTCTCCTCTTGTGCAAATGCTCACAAAAAAATTCTCAATTGAATTTTTTATACCCTATTTATAGTGTAGTTTGTGTTACATACATACATTTACCAACAACAACAGCAATAGCCTTAACAAGAACAGATGCCTCACATCTTTAATTAGCATTCATTACTGTAACTGTTATTATCGTCATGCAACACTGTCAGTGATTAAAAACAAGTTTCATGCTGAAAATATGTGAAATACAGTTTGTGTTGAGGTGCTGAGGTGCACCCTGTGGTGACCTTGCATCATTAGTGATCTAACCTGGGGTCATTGGGTGTTTTGGTTCTTTCAACATCAGACACTCTCACTCAGGCAATTCAGCCAGGGAGGATCAGACCCTCAGACTTGTGTCCCAGGAGCACTATCACACATCTGAGTCCTTCTGATTCATATTTAGATTCTCTTTCAGCACCTTCTGATGAGGTATTGATGGTTCTCCTCTTTGACACCCTGTGATGGCCCAGAAGTATGAATAGTCTGCAGAGGGAGAAGCCAGCAGAGCCTCTAGATCTCACTTCTATGGCTATGCAGCGACCTTTCTCCATTCCTTTATAGAGACATTGCTCTACCAGTTCCTGATACATAGGTCTCTTTCCATTATGTGCCTCTTCGATCTGATGCTCTTAGGGCACAGTCAGCTTAAAGACGTATGCTTGCTTAAAGGCTTCGGACAGTGGAAGGATCTTTTATAACTAAACCTGTAGACATTGCAAATTATTTTAATATTTACTTCATTGATAAAGTTTGTAAACTAAGGCAGAAAATGCCAACATCACACAGTGAGTCAATTTATTCATGCATATCAGATTAAATAATGGATGATAAGAACTGTTCATTTAAATTTTGTGAAGTGACAAGAGAAGAAGTAATACAACTATTATTGTCTATTAATAATGACAAACCACCTGGTACGGACAACCAGGATGGAAAGCTATTGAGGATGGTAGCAGACTATATTGCCACTCCCATATGTTAATCTCAGTCTTAAAAGGAATATGTGCCCACAAATGTGGAAAGAAGCGAAGGTAATCCCGTTAGCGAAAAATGCTCGTGCTGTCTTTTCTGGCTCTAACAGTCACTAATCAGCTTGTTACCTGCTATAAGTAAACTTTTAGAAAAAAAATTATTTAACCAGATACAAGGTTATTTCACTATGAATAAATTGTTAAGCAAATACCAGCATGCTTATAGAGAAGGACATTCAACCTGTATAGCTTTTACACAAATGGCAGATGATTGGTTAAAATACATTGATCAACAAAATATTGTCGGAGCAGTATTATTAGAATTTAGTGCCGCCTTTGACATTATTGACCATAGTTTGCTACTAATGTTATGGTTTTACAACATCTGCATTAGCATGGGTAGAGAGCTACTTAACAGATAGAACACAGAAGGTGTATATCAATGGAAGCTTCTCAAAGGTAAGGTTTGTAGCATGTGGGATCCCACAAGTGTCACCACTATGACCATTGCTTTTCTCTATCTTTACGAATGATCTCCTACTGCTCTGTAAAAGAGCTTCTGTGTCTATGTATGCAGATGATGTAACACTTTATATGCCTGTACCAGCTTTAGAAAAAAATACTGCTGCTCTCAACAACGAGTTGCAGATGGTATTTAACTGGATTACAGATAATAAACTTGTCCTGAATATAGCCAAGAGCAAAAGCATCTTATTTGGAACTAAACATTCATTAAAAAACAAGGCCCATGTTGGATTTAGTACTAAACAATTTTGCTGTTGAGCAGGTACAGGAAATAAAGCTTCCTGGGCTAACCTTTTTGGATTCTTAAGAAATTAGCATAGAATCTAGTATACATTGGTGAGAACTCTCACTCCCTCCTTGGTGTTTGCTTGTTGCATTGGCAGGACTAGTAAAAAAAGCAGGAAAAAAATGTTTGAGAATGACATCACACTTTGTAGTTTCATAGAGTGATATTGTACTAAATAAGGTGATGAAAGTGAAACATACTAGAAAAATTACTTACATTGCTTCTGTGTTTCTATTGCTCGGTCAAAGTTGAACATGGGTGAACCATAACCTGCGAATACGCCAGAGCAGGCTGGATATTCAAGCAAGACAGGAAATGCACCCTTGAATTCGTCTGCTTTGCAGGTTTCCAAATAAGTAAATATTTGTTGGACAGAGGTGTAATGTGACCATTCCTTAAGTTTCAAAGTTCCTCAAACTGGGTACCTCACTCTTGCCCCATGCTTGGTGGTTGGATAGACTGGACAGGCTTATTGTTCACAGACTAAATTATGAACTTGATGTACTGGGCTTCTGTCTGCAAGATGCCGGTAGGCCTACATGAAGATAGAACATCAAGCTCATGATGCAGAGAATTAGCAGAAATTAAAAATGTACTCAGTTAATGTCACTGAGATGTGAGAACATGCAGAACTTGTCATTTGTAAGTGAAAAAAAGCAATTGAGACTTGCTGTGGCAGATTCAAGCAGAGTTATTGTCTTGTGTTTGTGCTAGAAAAAAAATATGTTTGAGAAAATATTCTACAGGTGTGTTGGAACGGGTGTGTGAATGTGTTTTGCACCATATTCACTGCAGCAACTGTAGCAAAAATGTGAGCATATGAGTTTCATAATTTGTGATTTGTAGAATAGGATTTGTGCACCTGCAGTGAAGAATCTGACAAGGTCTAACTGTTATGTTTGTGAGAGAGAGAAAAAAATTTAACAAGTTTGCAAATCCTAAAGCATTATTCTCTGTGGCTTCAAATTTACTGATACACCTTAAATATTTTCTACAGCACCCAATTCCAATGACACAGGTGCTCAGTTGTTTTGCTCCAATAATATCTTCATACTCCTGGGGCCAGATATGTAAATGAGACATACACACTAAAACTATCCATATGTTTTCCTCACACATAAACTGGTATCTATATAAGAAGAATGTGTGGTAAGAATGTGAGAAGCTCACGCACACATCAGACCAGGGGTACACACACTTTTCACAGGTAGCTGCGAGTGATATGAGAAGGGGAAAATTAAATGTCAGGTTAGAAATTGAACCTAACATCCAGACATCTATTTATGCTGAACTGTGGAAGGCTCGGCATGTGCGCCCAGTTCCACAATGATTTAAATTTATAAAACATACCAAGAGTATATGAGGCAGATGGCAGTTTTAAAATGCAGTGGCTGATTTCTGGGTTTTGTCTGAATACAGCAACAACATTCAGGAGTGTCTAAAGTTACGCCATATGACGTATAATGATTATGCAATTGTTTTTGCAAAGATGACCTCTTCCCTGTTTTTTCAAAGTAATTGAGAGAGCTACAAGGAAAGGACACTTAGAAGTGAAACTCTGCACATTCTTTGAAGGGACCAATGGTTAGCTAAAAGGGCCTCAGCAGTATGCATCCAGGTCCCACAGCTTTTGGGGCTCATTTTAAAAAAGTGTGAAAGTTTTAAAATGAGGAGATTTTACAATCAATATGAATGTAAAAATAGGATTTATAGCCTATGGATGAATTCCAGTTACTTAAGTCCTCATTTCAAAATGACTTATTTGTCAGTGCATATCTGATCTGCCACCCCTGTGGTATTGAAGGTTATGTTTACGCAACTAAAACAATACTGACTTATGCAAGATGGGACACAGACTCGGCCTCTGTTGTCAAGTCAAATGTTTTGTACCCATCCTACTGACCTCCACACCCCTATTTCCTGCTTTATTGAACATAATCATAGTATAGTAGTTTAACAATCTTGACCTTGAGCATTGAGTGCAGTTTCTTAAATATCTATTTTTCCCCACAACAGAGCTCTTTTTCGAGGCTGACACCGACATGGATATTTGGGAGTATAAAAAGTCATATAACGACATGTCTGCAGATTTTTTCATTTTTAACATAAACAATCTTGATACAGATCCCTTAGAGGGGTGTTCTATGGGGGGCAAACTGTGTAATGGTGACACTGTTTCTGAATTACCTCAAACCTAGTTTGGCATTTTTGTACTACAACATAACTTACTACTTTACTACTATACTATATACAGTGGCAAGAAAAAAATGGCGCCATTTTGAATGTTGAATGAGTGTGTTCAATAAAGACATGAGGGCTCATAATTTATTTTGTGTTATTTTAGACACATTATATTTGTCAATACCCTTGACTTAGATGAAGATCAGATCACAGTTTAAGATGAAAAATTTCATATAAAGGGTCAGATCATGGCTGTAGCTGGTTAGCTTATTTTAGGTAAAAGAACAGCTTATATTCAGAGATAAAAGCACCTTCCATTAAATCTTTGTCTAGATAGCAAATTCTGTTACTTCTAAAATGTATTTAATACTTTGAGAACGATTTGTCTGGAAGTTCAAGGCACTCTCATGGTTATGCACTTAAATATTATAATTATTCAGCTTTTCATATAAAGTAATTGTTTCTTTTCTTTTCTTCCTTTCTTTTAACTCCTGTCTTCATTCTTTCTTTATTTCCTTTCTTCCTTTTTTGAGTCCTTAACTTTCATTATTTCCTTTCTTTCCTAACTAAACATTGGAAGGTCAGTTTTATGCATTATATGTGGAACAAACTCCCAGAAAACCGCAGTTCTGCTGAAACTCTCAGTTCTTTTTGTCGCTGCCTTTTATAAAATCAAATTTGAGGCTTTTCATTAATATCTCACAATGCACTGAAATTTTTCTCTCGTTTTTTTTTTTTTTATTGATCTCTTTTTTAAGTATATTTAAATGTATTCTGACAATACGGTATTTTGCTTTTATGGTTTATGTAAAGCACTTTGAATTGTCTTATTGAAATGTGCTTGACATTAAACCATAGACTGTATAACTAGCCTTGCCTTGATTTGAAAGCAAACTGGAGAAAAATGTAGCCTATTCTTTGAACCACTTTGCCAACGCAGATGGTTAGAAGTAGCTACCTTTTTTAGTATAAGCTAAGTAAAACGAATATAAACGTTTAATAGGCCTAAAGATAAACTCAACTTGCAGCAGAGGCCTAATTAACCGCACAGCACAGGTGTGGCCTGCTGTCCTCCCGGAGCCCTTCTCCTCTCTACTGTTTGCGTGACGACATTTCATAGCCTCGTGTAGAAAAACATTGATAAAAAGCAACATATTGTTAGGTTTAACACGCTACCGTTGAAATGAAAGTGCCAGAGGAGGAATTAATGAGCAATATTTTGAAGCGGTTAACGGGCGAGTCTGCACTCCCTGTTTACAGCAACATAGAGAAGTTTAAACGAGGAAAGGACGGCTTGTACTTCGTCGCCGAAGACTTTCATGCAACTGTGAAAAAAAGAGAACTGGTCAACGCCAAGGAAAGGCTGAGAGTGAGTGTTAATTTACATTGTGTGATAGTTTGCTAACATTAGTGTTCAATTCCCCCAGAAGAGAAGCTCCTGTCAAACTCGCTGACTTTAACTAACATTAGCTTGCAATAAGTTAGCTGTTGACTTCCCCGGCTTATCCTGAAACACAACTATTAACGTTAGCTGTAAATTAAACGTTTGTTATAAAAGTTTATCTATTTCAGGAATCTGTTATATTTCACACACCACCATCCATATGACCAACTAGCTGCAGCATAGCATTGATACATTTCAGCCTTAAATGTTTTTTTTTTTTTTTTTTTTCAAGCTCCAAACTGTTCAGCTGAGTTACATTCTTGAGGTCTTAGTAGGATAACCACGTTTAGCTACACGTGGTTTATTTTCATGCTTCTAATCAAGGTGGTTGCAACATGATTATTAAATGCACAGATTTTGCTCAGGGCCAAAATAAGGTTAAAATAAATGCAGGCCTGAATCTTGTTTTAATCGCTCTGTATATGGCAGTAAGCCGGAGACTTTTAAACTTCTAGATTTGTAAATGCAGCTTGGCATGAAGAAAGCAGATATGCTTTATGAAAATAAGTTGATGGATACGTTAAAAGGCTTTTCCTCCATTCTCATATGTCAAACATGTTTGAACTTGGTGTCTGGAAGATGTTAGACTTTGTTATTATAGTATTGTGACAGTAATCATATGTTTTGGGGTATTGACAATTTTGAAAGGGTAAGTGGAACATTTAGCTGGATACCTTTGTTTGAACTGCAACTCTCAAATGTTGACGGGTTGAGAATAACCTCTAAAGACCCGTACTGGCTTTTATTGCTGCACCAGTTTTTGTGTAGAGGCCTATTTATTTGCTGTATAGAAAATTGCAAGAGTTGAAAATTACACGCATACATACAAAAAAGGATGTCAGTACCTTTTTATACCTTTTGCATGATTTGCCTGGTTTTGCAAAACATTAAGAGCTCATATTGTTCACAATGAAGGATGAAGTCAAGACATGTCAAGGCTTCAAACGCTTTGAAATCTTAAGTTATATGGTGTTATTCATCATCATTGTTTGCTTTGTTTGATTGTTACATAACTTCAGAGAGAATTTCATGATTATCTCTTCTGGCACATAGTTAATATGAAACTTCAGCCTCTTTTCTGTGCAGATCAGGAACTTGAACAGCATGTTCTCCCGCTTGAAGCGCATGGTGCCACTAATGCGACCAGACCGTAAGCCCAGCAAAGTGGACACACTTAAAGCTGCGACAGAATACATCCGATTGCTTGTTGCAGTTTTGCAGGACACTGACAGTGTAAGTACTACATTCATCAAGATTCTATCAAATGACGAGTGCCCTCTGCTGTTTTTCAAGGACAGAACTGGCACTTATTTTGAAATGTTGATTAGAGTTATTTTCTATTTCTCAGGATGATGGCAGTGGGACTGATTTCCTAAAGAATGCAATCACTTATGGTCAGACTGAAGGTTTGGGCAATGACCTGTGGAGAATGGATGATGTGAGTGTTTGTTTTGTTTTTTCACCACTGTACAGGTGGTTTGACACTGTAAATCAGCCACGACAATTCTCATGAGGTCTGCCCCACATTCAAGGTGCGCAGGTGGTGATCTTGTCATTGTGTGTCAATATACCTTGCTGCATGTACCTGTGATATTAAACGCTGAGCAAATCCACTGCTAAACCATAAATGTAATGAAAATGAAATGATTCTGATAATATGCATTGCCATTTTTATGTAGGCTATTACTTTGGCTTTACTCCTGCACATTAGATTTACAGTAAAACAATTGCTTTGATGTTCAAGAGATGACTGGGAGCTTTACGGTGTCTGTGAAGATTCTCAGTTGTCAGCAGGTCATAGTTATACAAGGAATTTTAAAATCAAGAACAAGCGTTGGTTGAAGATACTTGAAGACGTTTCACCTTTCATCCAAGAGGTTTCTTCCGTTCTGGGAGAACTGAAGAATATCTTTAAGGGTTAATTCATTGGAACTGTCACGGATTCACTTCAAGCCGAAAGCAAGTGAGTATTTGATAGAAGGATATATATTCATATATTTTCGCTTACATGCTTTTTTGACAGCTGCTGAACATGTCAGAGGAGCGCATGGATGATGGATTCACTTTGCCCCAAGAACAAGTAACAGAGGATGGAGATATGACCAGACTGGTGTTGCAGCATTGTGTTATGCCTGCATACCAGTTCATCATTCAAGTAGCACCTGACCAGACTTCGGTAATTCATTTAACTTTGCAAATATTATTATACCTAATTCTGTGCTTGGTGTTTATCAGCTACATTCCAGCCACATTTCTGACTCTGGCCAGGAAGCTGTTGTGGTGCAGCATTTATGAAGATGGGCTGTTGCCATTGGTTAGGAATTAGTGCTATGCAAACATTTCCCCATTCAGTGTGTCAGTCAAAGGGATAAACCTCAGTCAGGAACTTCATAGACATATATCAGAACATTGGGATCAAACTGTTTATCTGATGCTTGGCTTCTTGCAGGGTGAGAAAACACAGCAACAGCCAAGAAAATGTACACTATAATACAGTCCAATATAACAGTCCTCTGTATTTGCTGACAGTTTCGCAGAAAAGGGTATTCAGCTCTTGCCATTTTCAGGCCATAGTCTGTGGTTTTGCTGTCGCGGTTTTGCCTGACCTTACTGTATAGAGTTTCTGTCCACCCACTTTATGTTGAATTTATTTTATTGTCATGAACTAACAGTTACATCAAAGCAGTGGAACAGAATTAGAAGACATAAAATAGTCAGCTAAAATAGAGGAAATAAATCATCAAAGTAAAATGTAATACTGTAGTTGCCTAGCAAATAATAGTAAAGTGTATAAATTGTAATGTAAACAGTTGTGTAGTAATGCAGTATGTGTATATACATGAGAACAGGTATCCATATACAGTGTATATACTGCAATGGATAAAAGCTTATAAATGGGTAGTAAATAAATATATAAACTCATGTGTATAGTAGGGTGGGCAAAATGAGATTAATCCACAATAATAAAAGGTGGAAATAAATACACATTGACCAACATCAAGGAGCAGTTAGAAGATGCTTTGACTCCACACCTATAATGTATTTTCTCCACCATGAATGGTATGCAGCTCCTTCTTTTACTGAGGAGAAATGGATCTAATTCTAATGTCATTAACGGGTGTGTATGTATTAAAAATTGTTTTTTAACTTTTTCACTTTCGTGAAACATTTTCATACAACAGTTTACAGGTTTGAGCATAGCAAATAGGCTGCCAGTTTCAAAGAAATGCAAATAGTAAATGTCAAGGGAATTCTTGCAGCTGTCAGAGTACGCGCTGTGAAACTATATTATTAACATTCTTTTATCGCCATTGGGTTTTTTATGTGGTATGTTGGCTTGAAATGGTTCACCCCCAAGGCTTTTTATGACAGTTTGCATTTTAGAATAAAAATTAATTATTTATGTTTTTGCTGATTTAGAGCTCACTTAATGACATAATTCGAACAGTGCAAAATTGTGTAACCTTTCAAACTCAAGACAGACAACCTTCATATTCAGGTCTAAAGACAGACAATAAGCAATCAAAAACATGTTTAATTCCTGAAATGATCTGGCAGGAATACGTTACAATTACAACTGGCAATCAGCACGAAGCATTGTGTTCAGTGTAGCCTTAACATCCAGAACGCTCAAACCTTCTTTACAAGTACCTCATCGTCTGATTGGATAATTCAGGGTGAAGAGGTTTGGAAGACACAGTTCCCACACTTGTGTCATTATGCTGTTCACATAATTGCCACGATGCGCTGTTTAGGTTTGAACCTTACTGTGGCTGTCACAAAAGCTGTTGGTCTGGGTAAACAAGCTTTGAACGTGGAAGAAAGACAAGCGATGTCCCCAAGGAACTGAAAAATGTTTGATTGCAAATTAATTATAGTGCAGAAAAATATCAACACTGTAAGAACTCAGTTATAACTTTATTCTTCATTCAACAGATGCCTCAACCCTTCTGAGTGGCGTTTAGCTTGGACCAATATTGGAAACCTATCAGGTTGGGGTTTTTTTTTTTTTTTTTTAAATACATGAATATCAAATTATCAGAAATACACTTTCAGGTAAAATCCAGATTACTGAAATCATACCTAAAGTGAGGAAGATTAACTACTAACACTGTAGGGTGTGAACTAATGTCAAAACATATACTGTCAATATCAGGCAGGTTATATCATGGGTTATAATAATATCAATATTATAATTATTGTTGTTGTTGCTTCTATTTATTAAAATTAATTATTGTAGTGGTGGTGGTGGTAGTAGTGAAAGTACCAGACCCAAATATATAAAATTAAAATAAAATAAATTTATGATTTCATTGCAATTAGCTCCTTCAGATTCAAAATCCGGGTATTTTGCATGCTGGCTCACTACCTTCATAGCTTACTGGGACACTTCAATAGAACAGAGCATCATTAGTTTTATAGCAACTCCTTGGGTCTCATTTATACAACTGTACGTAGAAAAGACTCCTAAAGGTTGCATACGTACAAAACACAGGAAGTGCATGCTCACAAAAATATTCAGATTTATAAATCCATGTGCACGCACGTCCTCCGCCGATTTCCCTTTATAAATCACAATCAATTTGAAATTGGCAAATGTGAGTGAGCTCCTTGTCCGACCCTTTAAACTCCCATAGTTGCGTATAAATTGTCAGTGAAATGCCTGTCATTAATATTAATACATACTGGCTGCATTAAGAAAACGACAGCAAATTCTGATAGAAAAGCTATAAAACGAAATTTAACTCGGTGTGACACTGACATTTGTTTTGGTGACGCTCAGGCATGTTGTTTGGTGGGTAAAACGTGCATATACATGCAACACTTGTGCACCGGAGGAAAGGGGGCACTGGAGCTTCACCCCGTTATAACTGATCTGCAGGAAGGTGCACCACTCCTGAGTAGTGATGGTGGTGGAGGGGAACACATAAATGGAAGATGGGATATCCCAGATACATAATTTGGATTCTCTTGTTTGAAAAGAGAGTAAACCAAATGTCATATCCACATGCTGGCACACAGCCTCTGGCTCAGAAACGCACGTTTCCCGCCCTGTTTTAGATGTACACAGCGTTTATAAATGAGGCCCCTGAGCTATTCCTCCAATGGCAAGTCAACGTGTCTGCATGAAAAAGGCCTATTGCATGATAATGTGTTCTATAAGTAGGCTACTTAATTTTTCCATCCACAATAAATGTTAGTATGTTAATTGACCTATTCATTACTGAACTGTATTTATAGTGTTTAATCCCTGTATCTTCACTGCCGCTGCACGTAGAGGCCCTGACACGTGTTGTTTTCAGTTACTCTGGCTGATTAGACCTCTGCTCAAGTTGAAATGAGGTGTGACTGGTAATTTGCTGAGGTCACTTAACTCTTGCATTGCGAAGTAATTACCCCTCATGCTTTACTTTATAACAATGCTGAAGCACAATGGTTACCACCTTCTTTATTTTTTTTTTGTGATATTCCCACTGATTTTAAAATGTATTCTAACAGTGCCCTCTTCTGGATCACCTGTAACCAAAACTTACAGGGTGTACTGCAAAAACACCGACACAAGTGGTGTTGGTGAACAAGTCACTGTAATTGTGTAATGGAAACTGTTATTTCAGATAAATTAATTAGTTTTTTCTTTTTAGGGGCCTGTTGCTTTGAAGAGAGAAGTTTTCTTGAAGAATGTCATTTGTCTTATTTAATTTTTTGAAATTTAAATTTTGTTATTTTCAATAAATAATAAGTAATGTTAATTTGTCCTTATGATTGAGTGTTGTGTTTGCCATGTGGTCGCATATTAAAAGCTTTAATTTGAGGTATATTTTTCATCACATAACTACCATAGACCATAACAACTGGAAATATCAAAATGCATGAGAAATGTTGTATTGAGTCATTGGTGTTTTCATTTAATCCAGTGTGTCATTTAGGACAGATGAGTAGTATTTAAATTTGCAGTGGTGGAAGAAGTAATCAGATTTTCCAGTTACATTAAAGTAGCAATACCACAGTGGAAGAAAACTCAATTTTAGGTATAAGGCCTGCTTTCAAATGTTAAGATCAAAAGCATGTTTGGTGCCAACATGTTTGGTGATGGTGCCAACTTTATCAAAATTACAAATACTTTATATGCAGAATGGGCCCCTTTCAGATTGGACTGTGTTATATAATTGTAATATTATTATTGATGAGAATAAACAATAGTCTTAGATGATGATACTAAAACCTTTATTTGCAAAGTAAATAGTAAGCTTAGCTTTAGAGTAAGAAGAGTTCCTTCTGAAATGTGTATAAAGTGGCAGAAAATGGAAATACTTGTAGAAGAATGTAAGTTTCTGTTTGAGCACATATGGTGTATAATTGTGTGTGAATGGGTAAATGCCATGTAGTGTAAAAAGCGCTTTGAGTGGTGTAGAAAGGCGTTATACAAATACAAAGCTTTCAGTGAAAGTTACTAATAATTTTCTCCCACTGTTTATTTGTGAAAGTGATTCTCAATTCAGAAAACGTGCTGGCTCTCCTCCATTAGGACAGAAGGTGGCGCCTGTTTAATGTGAAACACTTTTTTGTTTTTTTTTTCTTGAACTAGACCTAGCCAACTAAACCTTTTAGGAGACCGCATCAGAAATCCACCGAGGCTGTACGAAGGCTTTAACATTAACTAAGCGCATTGTTAAGAGTGATCACCACTGTAGTTGCAGTGGGAGGGAGCCCTTGGGTGTCAGACTGTGGACAGGCGTGGCAGTGGGCTGGTCCAGGCGCACTGAGCGATGAAAAACATCAGGGTCCATTGACTCGGGATCAGCTGAGGCCCTGAAGTCTGACAAAGGAAACCTGCAGCTTTGTTGTAATTAACCACATCTGCCTATTCTGAGGATGGCTTAGGGCTGTGGGTGTGCCGCACCCACACAGAAGACACAGAAGACCTGAGGATGCACTAAGGTGAGTACACTACCTGCTAATGTCAGCCTGTGTTTAGTTGACTCGAACAAGGCAATCATGGTGAAATGACTGGGTGTAGTACAAAGTCATCTCTGACGCGTGCATGTGCGGTGTGTGCGAATTTCAGCGATGATATCTCAGCCTTCCTGCCTGGTCTTAACCATGTTGTCGTTGATGCGATGCACCTCGCTCCCTCTGTAAGGACAGACTGATGTTTGTGCTTGTATAAAATGATAAAAACTGCAGTTTTTCGGCGCACAGCACCGTCACCGTATTAATACCCGTGCTTTCGGTTTGTCATTGTGTTGTTCAGATCAAGGCCTGCAGTGAGTGCACGGTCCCATATGCACAGAGTGTGTCGTGTTTTAACAGTGAGATTGCGTCTGTGGTGGCACCGTCTAATCTCTCTCATTAGCGTGCCACTGATGGCTTTTTGTTGTTTTACAGTAGCTCCACCGACCTGTGTTCCTGACGGTCTCAGGATTAAAATGTGGGATATGGGCTGTAGCTTTCTCGGTCATTTGGTCTGCTGGTTTGAAACGAGATGGCGGCTCGGTCCTGTACATACGCAGAAGAGAGCAGTGTTTGCGGCTGCATTTTGCTGGTGCCCATTAGCTCGTCCTCTGCTCTACTGGTGCTGAGGCTGCAGCGCGTGCTAGTGTTGCTAGGCAGCCATGCAGAGCGCGGGCCGTTAGCGCGTGATGGCGCGGAGGATGCTAAAACACATACGAGCTGATCATTCAGGGTGTATTATGGCGCTATACGGTACCCCGCACTCACATGACTGATCAAGAAGCCTGTCCCCTGCATCCTCCCCCTCTGTGCCACAGGACCTTTGGGAGTGCGGTTGATTTTTATCTCCCACAACACAATGGCAGACAGTGGAGCTAGGATGGATTAATCTCTGCCACAGCAGTGCAGAGGTTGATGTTTAAGTCAGTGTTAGTGGAAATTTGTTTTTATCATTAACCCTCTAATGAGTAGTGTCTTGCATATCAAGCCTTTTATTATTCCTACTTAAAATGATGCAGTTATAGAAACTGTATTCATTGCATTATGGCTTGTCCAAGTCTAATCAGCATTTTGCTTTTCTTTTCTTTAGTCAAACACCTTTTTAAAATTGAGTTTGTAGTTACTGAAAATCAAACATGACATTTTGAGGGGCAAGTAAACAAATGTTCGCAAATGGTTAGGGGATATGCAACACAAAGACTTAGTGAGCTATATATTTGCAATTTTTTGGAGTTATTGCATTATCATTGTGCAGTTTCTGTCACATAATAATAATACTCCAATAAGGTTACAATGTTAATTGAATTGTCATTTCACAACATTGTACAATGAAATGCTGGTTTCCTTTATGCTAATCATAATAAGTAAACAAACATATACAAAAATATATACAGTAAATAGTGATAAGTCATAAATAAACTAATTTGCATGGTGGAGTGCTGAGGATGAATTTAAGAGTCTCTCAGCCTAAGGAAAGAAGCTACTAAAGCAGATGCTTCTGTATTTCTTGCCTGACAGCAGCAGGGTGAACAGGCTTTGGCTGGGTGGGTACTGTCTGTGTATCCTTTAGGCACCGCACCTCACCGACATCACTGATGCTCAGTAGATCAGTAACAATGATGTTCTGGGCAGTTTTAATCACCTGCTGCAGATCCCTCTGGTCCTGGGCCATAAACATCCCATGCCAGTTAGTGATGTTTCCAGTAAGGATGCTTTCTATTGCTCCTCTGTAAATAAGTTCATAGTTAATAAAAAAGGAACAGCTTCAAAACTCCCTTGACTTTAATGGACTCCATCACTTGCCTGTGCCTTCAGCTGTTTTTCCATTTGCTCCTTTCTTAAGTGTTTTGTGTATTTTGATATTGTTTATTTACATTTAGTGCCGTCTGCCAAGGTGGAAGCCAACTTTCCCATTAGAGGCTATAGAGAAAGGAAGGTCAATGTGTCCTCCTCCACATAGTCAACAAAATGTATTCTACCTCTTCATTATTCATGCGTTAATACTTTTTCATCTTGTGTATGCTGCGTTTCTGTTAAGCACTCAGTCTGCTAGATGTTTAGAGTTAATGAGTCCATTTATGTGGGGTTGAATACACTAAAGTTGTCCTTGTAAGTTATATACACATGCCATAATAGTAGTAGTGCGGACTTTCTCATTCATTCTCAAACAAGCTAATATGTTAACTTAATAAACTATAAATTTCTATGCCCATGCTGAACACAGCCTGGACACACAGAAACTCCCCTATTTACTGGGAGAAATGCCCAAATGTGAAATAATTGCTGCAAAATATGTCTCCTCATGCCATGAAGTGAGGACAACCAGTGGAACCTCGGACTGATAAATAATTGTACAGATTTTCAAATTATTATTATTTTGATCATTTGATATTTTAGTAATTGTTTCTTTTTTTTAATTATTTTTTTTTAATCAATTATTTAAACATTTGTTTTGTCTATTAATATACACACACACACGTTACTGTTTCATTTATATTTATAATATTTTTTAATATTTTTATTTTTTAACACACACACACATACACACTTACTGTTTTATTTATTTATTTTAATTTTTAATATTTCTTTTTTTTTTTTTAACACAAACACACATACGCTTTGAATACTTTACGCTTTAATTACTTGTTTAATTAAATGTATGGGGTTGATTGATCTTATGTTGTATGTATGATGCTTTGGCAATATTGTTGTTACACATTCATGCCAATAAAGCTAATTTGAATTGAATTGAATTAATATGCTATGACGCCTAAACAAGTCTTGCATTCGATTATAAAGAGTTGTTTACCAAAAAATGAACACATAAATATGATGGGTTAAATGGTAAATGGCTACATTTACTGAGTTGCAGTGAGTTTGAACATTTCAAAGTTTGTGAAACATTTTCAAATAGGTTTAAACAAGATCACAAGTATTTAGCTTTATCTTATTTGGGAAAGCTGTTAGTAAAGGTACTGTTTTTTTCAGACACTATAGTTCATAACTGGTGTGGATTCACTGACCAGCCATTATGACACAAACCTAATGAAAGTGAAGCTAAAGAAAATCAATCCAGAGCTACTTAAGTAATTATACCCCTGTCTGCTTCTCTGCTGCTGGATGTCAGTGCTCAGACACAGACCTTCTAAAACCACTGCAGATTACAGCAGCCAATATGAGCACATGTATATGAAGATAATGTACACCAAAGAAAATCAATGGCCACAGATCTCAGAGCAGAGCAACATTAAATTTGTTGATCGGTGAGTTCTGGTGAAGGATACGACAACAAATAATCTCTGTATAGGTATAAAACTATTAAAACAATCCCCAATCAGCTCCCCAACTTCCTGAGATTTTATGGAACAAAAGTGAGGTGATGATGCATCATGGTCAACCATAAGAGGAGGAGGCAGTGATGGTCGGCCAGCAGCTAGAGCTCTGTGTCTCCCCTTACTCATTAGGACCTGTCCCTGGAGAGAGAGGCTTTCTGTCTGCTTGTCAGCAGCTGTGCTCCGTCTACCCCCCAAGAGAGAGAGTCACATATACTGTGAACCATTGTGAGAGAGAGCTGCTACCTCCGATTTAGGCTTTTGTACAATGACTGCTGCTTTGCATTTAAAATAAAACCTCCAAAACCAAAAACTGACCATCACAATAAAAGGAAAACACCATCTACAGTATCTGAACAGGAGGTTCAATAGAAAGTTGAACAGAGCAGTTTTGCCATGATTATTGTGTTGTTCTGATCTGGGAGCAGTTTGGCTGGTAAACATCATAATGCTTGTATGTCAGTGTATATCTAGGGAGTTTAGTTCATGCTTTAGTGAATGGCTGATGTATTTTGATCTCTGATGTAATGTTTCTTTTGAGTGCAGGAAGCCTGACATTGTCGGGATAAAGTGCACCGTTTTATCCAGAAACTCCATTAAAGGTTTAGTCATCTGTCAGAGTTTCACGAGTGTAATGCACAGAGATTTAGTAATGCACAAGGATCTGATGTAACTTTCTTCCATGCTATTGGAAAGAGCATCTTAAGCTTGCCCTGGATGTTAGGGACGTGAGGGATGGGATTTACAATGGATGTGATCAGGGATGAGCACACAGTTATGTAGCAGTGATGCAACTAATCAAGTAAGTAATTGAGTCAGTTAGTGAGATGTAGCACAGGAGAGAGGGTGTGGTGTGTTTAGGACCTTATCTGCTCTCTGCAGCTGTGTGTGTGTGTGTGTGTGTGCACGCAAGAGAGTTGAGCATGTTTTATTTGGGGAGTGGCCAGCTCTTTTCGGAAGATCCTTACAGTAACTCTTCACTCTTTCTCCAATTACCGAGCCCTATCACTAGCTAACTTCCTGTTCTGACGCTGCTGTCTGCATGTGAGCTCTTACTGCTAATGCTGCATTTTCTATATCTCTGCACTTCCACTGGCCAGTACCCTGAGGAATACAGCATCGTTCATTTGAGGGTAGGTTTTTCATCTTAATGCTGCCATTTGGAAATGTAAAGAAATCAAGTCTTAATGTGCAGTCTAATATATAATGTTTATTTTTAGTACTTGCCAACAGGAAACACAGCTTTGATGTTAATGCAAGATACAAAATGATTTGCTCAGGGTTTAATTGTCCACAAGTGAGCGTATTGATTGAAGGTAACAATTATTGAATGTTTGATCATCTTTGTTGGATCTCATTATGGTTTTTAACTCTCTCTGGGCTGATGTGCACCACTGGATCTTAAGGCAGGGGCTTTTGTGAACTCATGAAATTATATTATACGCTCAGTAAGATTAGAAATATGCTGCTCACTGCACTTCTTCCATTTTCACATTTACTTACATTTCTTAGTTAAAGCCATTATGGCAATGACCTTTTCATCCAGGATTATGGCTGCTGCTTTAGGAGCTTATGGCTAGTATAATTAGAATTGTTCATAAATTCCAACTTAATTTCATAGTCATTTTTGTATGTAAAATCTATAAATAAATACATCTCTTTTTAGGGATATCTGCCCCATCCCCATTGTAATGTGTGTTGACCTTATTCGCCCTCCTTCGGTTCATTTCATCTTGAGCACGAACAGGAAGTAATGCCTTGAAACATATTTTCTGAATACAAACTGTGTCAAAAAACAAACTGTATCACAATCCATGATGGAAGCTCAACACTTGCTGTGTTGTTGGCTTGTTGTGTGCTGTGTTAGCATCATCATCAGGTTTGTTGGACATCCACAGGCCCCTTTAGACTCCTGCTATAAGGAGAGGCAGGTCCAGTTGCCATGTACTCCATTAATACAATAAGTGGGCAACTTATAATGTGTTTCTGATTTCCAGTGTGTCACGATGTGCCTCCTGGCTGATCTCCAGCCGTTCTCAAGCTGAATTCACTGTGTTTTCCTGTCTTGTAAATAAACTGTATCTCATCTGTATGTTTGAATAGGGCAGTAAATATATTGTTTTATCAAATGTACAACAACACATTTACTGCCTTATTTAAACACCAAATTGCACTGTATATGGATGTCTTGGAAGTTTAGTAATCCAAAATCTGGCTAAATGCTGGTTCAGGTCACCTGTACCTGCCATTGTTGCTCAAACAATGTCTTTAGGTAAAGTTTAGTTGATGTTTTTACTCAATGCTATAAAGTAAAGAAAAAGTCCTTGGACACTGAACCCCACTGAAGTTGCTTGCCATGGCAGCTCTGTAGCCATCGGGGGCAGGGGTGTGTGTAAATGAGAGCACTTTGTCCATTAAGATTTCTCAAATATCTGTATTAATGAGAGATGCAGATGTAGAGTAAAGTAGATGAGAATATTGGTACCACTGTCATATCTGTACTATAAATATGAAGATACAGCCAACAGCTGGTTAGCTTAGCTTAGTACAAAGACTGGAAACAGGGAAAATGGCTTGCTAGCTTGGCAACCAGGGCGGGTCCCGCTCCAGGAAGTTATTGGGCCTGACCAAGAGATAGCCTGGGACACCTGTACAACCACAGCTTGTCATTTTTTTCACTCATAGCCATTTCCTGTTTAATATTGACATTCTTTACTTACAGTTCTCCCCACCCACCCCTGGTTGTACACCCACTGCAAAACAGTAGAAGATGAGCAAGTCCCCCACTCCCAAAGGCACCCCGGTGCAGCGCAGCCCCAGTGATGGGGTCCCTGAGGGCCTCCAGTCTCCTCAACATTCCACACCTGGCTCTGGGCCCCAGCATAAGAAGCGGATCTCAAGCCTCCTTCAGAGTCCGGTGAGATGGCTTTTTGTCTGTGTGTCAGCTTTATTGTCTGTCTTTTTCCTTTTCCTTTGTCATTCTGTGTCTCCGCTCCTCTAGATGTGGTTATCTCCTCACATTAGTACAAAAATACAGAAATGTCCTATACATAGTTGCTTTAATTCTTTATGAAACTGAAAGTATTTGTAGTGAGTGGTCTGGTTATACACGTATGTGTTGATATATTAATATCTGTGTCTGTGTGTCTGTAGTCATTCAGGGAGGAGCTAGATGTGCTGATCCAGGAACAGATGAAGAAGGGTGGCAGCTCATCCAACCTATGGGCACTGAGACAGCTGGCTGATTTTATGGCCTCACATGGCTCTCCGGCCGCCCTGCCCGTCTCCCCTTCTAGTATGTGCACAAGACGTTTAAATAAACATGCTACCATATACAGTGACATTTTAGGCCTGGTATTCTATTACTTGTCCCATTGTTTCATTGTTGCCATTTTTAGCAACAACTTTCTATTGTTTACGCTCTCTGTTGTTACACTGTTATATTTTATTATTATGCTTAGCCACAAGAACTGTGACTGGTCGGCTTCATAGCATCGCATTTCCTCCTAGCCCCCAGGAAGCCCTGTGCTTTGAAGCCAATGCTCGTGTTGGGGGGGGGTTATGTCTTTGTGTGTGGACAGCTCAGCCTCTGACTGATCTCAGAACTTACCAGTGTATGTTGTCTCTATACATTCATTAGTTGGAGTCATTTTGATACGCACTTTAAGTTTAAACATTTTCAATATTTGTTAAGGTGTGTTTTCCTGCAAAGGCACCCAGTGCGTTGAGTTTGAACTCGCCTGTAGATACTACTGTATACTGCAGATGTATCTATCTTCTTCATTGTTAGCTTGATTATTCGGCTTCCATTATAACCTTGTTAGCCTCACATACACTCACAATCACTCACAGGAAGTCACTAGTCCGTTTTAATTAATAAATAACCAGAGCATCCAAAGATGACGATGAAGTGGGCATGTGACTTCTTTGTCCTATAATGTTTCTGGGTCTTTCATTGTTAACCGTGGGTCCACTGTTAGGCAATCAACTTAATCCAGATGTTATTTTCATTTTTACATCAGCTGTTTATCATATCCAAAAGTAAAGATGTAATCAGATTCCACCTTCCTCCCCGATGATGGGTGACGCTTGTCTTGCACATGTGACTTATGACGGTAATTAGTGGCTGCATTCCATTTACGCAGCTGTAGCTGGTGTTGTGCATAGTTGCTCACTGGCACACTAAAAGGTAGAAATGTGATCGATCCCTCACAAAGAGCATCATGGGATAGTAAGATGGGCAGGCTGTGCAAATTAAGTAAAGTTAACCAAATAATAGTGTATTTGTTGACAATATATTTCAATTGCAGGCTTTTTTATTCATCCACATAAAACCTCATTCCAAATTTGCAAATTCAGAAAAATCTACTGTACAAGTATTATAAGAGTGTGGATGACAAGCAACTAATTGGGGGCGATGTGAGGTCACCAAAGCCTGTGTGCTAATCATAATGGTAAATGTTGAAGTCGCCCTGCCTAGTCAGAGGGAGAAGTACGGGTTTTTAGAGCTTTGAGGATATAGTATAACTGAATGCTTCATCAGACTAAAATACACTTGCTTAAGCTTCATTGCAAATAAATGATCATTTTCATCAGACAACAGAACAAGGAAAAAACATGTCCATGATGTTCAGAAAACCAAAAGAAAATGACTTAGACCAGTCATTATCCATAAATGCCATTACCCTATGCTGAAATGTGTACCTTTTTTAAATAATCAGCCACTCTCCTACTTACCTTTTTTTTTTGTCTGCAGACTATCATCTTCACTGCACTCTCTCCGTCTCTGTCTGATCTGTCTTCCTCCCACAGACATGATGATGGTGACACCCATCAATGACCTGCATGGCTGGGAGCCTGGCAGCATGGTGAAGGGCGAGAGGTTGATGCGCTGCAAGCTGGCCAGCGTCCACCGCCTGTTTGACCTCTTCGGCTGGGCCCAGATCAACCGCACTCGTCTAACTGTTAGTTCCACTATCTTAAGATCAGCCTTGGTCAGCAGTTTTCTGTGGAAGTCTAGCTCAAATTTGAGTTGATCAGGCTGGTTTGATGCAGCACATACAAGTTTTTCATTTGTTTCTTACAAAACCAGCCTAATTAACTCATTAACAAGTAGTGGAGGGAGGTAAAGTGAACTATAGAGCAGTAGAGAGAAAGAAAGTGCTGAACAGGGGCAGAAAGATATTTGTCACCTGTGATCAGTAACCATCTAAGTTTCCGTTTAAGTGCAAATTTAAAAACTGCCAAGTTTAAGGGACAGGCTTTGACACAATATGTTTACATGCAGCTTTACTCTTCCTCCCTGACAGCTGCGTGTTAGTAAAGAACAGGAACACTTCTTGGTTCTTCCTGACGGCCTGGCCTACAGCGAGGTGACCGGGTCCAGTCTGGTGAGTAAGACTAGTCACAGTCAGGATATAGGTTGCACATACACTCTGGATTACTGTGTGATGTACAGTATTCTTGTATATATTATTTTTAAATTTAATGATTAATCATTTAGTCTTTAATATGTCCAGAAAACAGTGAAAAATGTCTCACTATTACATCTTCAAATTGTTATTTTGTGTGACAAACAAACCAAATCTCAAAGATATCTTGCTATATACCAAAAACAAAAGCAGCAAATCCTAACTTTTAAAAAGCTTGAGCCAGGGAATAGATCAGTTTTCCTTGATAATTGACTTAAACTACTAATATTCTGCCAATTGAATGAACAGTTACTCGACTGATTGTTTCAGTTGTAATTATTAGTAAAATAATTTTCTTGGGTTTTAACAGTTTCAGTGTTTAATGGTCTACTCTTGCTCTTTGAGACAGATTTTCTCCCTAACAATAAGAGAGTAGAAGGAAACAAGTGAATACTGGTGACCATCATTAAAAATGAAAACCTTACAAATGTTGACTGCTGGCAGTTTCATTCACAACTTAGCATTCAAGAAACCCACATGAGGGGGGGGGATAACAAGGATTGGAGAAGTTGTACTGCATCATCATAATGCTTGTCAACAATACGTTTGAATTTGAAGCTGGCTTAAAGTCCAAGAAAAAATGCATGAGTATAAAAACTGCTTTTTTATGACAAATGCCACTTATGTTATAATTAGTTCCAGACGAATATCACTGGTGTACACACGTTACAGAACCGATGATGACTTTGCTTCTAGAAGAACTGTGCATATCTGATTTGGAAGCAGTACTGCCAGATCTGAGTTTTCTGAGAAACACATGCAGGCGGTGCTGTGTGGTTTTCTAGGTAAAGGTGAACATCCTGGGTGAGGTGGTGGAGAAGGGCAGCACCAACCTCGGCGTGGACACAGAGATTTTCAGCCTGCACTCGGCCATCTACTCGGCCCGGCCAGATGTCCGCTGTCTGCTTCACCTCCACACACCGGCCACTGCTGCGGTGAGTCAGCCTGGGCTTGTGCCTGCAGACACCATTACGCCTCTGCTGGTGACGTCCAGACACACATGGAAGAATGAGAGATTTAATAATAACACATTTTAGATCACTGGTGATTAACAAAGTTGGATATTATTCTGTAGTTTTTTCAGCAATTTCAGCGTCGCCTTGTTCTGTGTAAGTCTGATAACATGACATCACTGTCCAGCGTGGATTTGCTTGTAGAGCACATTGTGACTTCACCTTTGTGAATATGAGTCTGTCTCATGACCTTCACTGCCTCGACTGACGGCTAACTGTCTCCAGGTTTCAGCTATGAAGTGCGGCCTCCTGCCTCTGTCCCATGAGGCTCTGCTGGTGGGTGATGTGGCTTATTACGACTACAATGGAGTCATGGAGGAGGAGGAGGACAGAGTGGAGCTGCAGAAGAGCCTGGGGCCAACCTGTAAGGTGAGACGACGTGGATATCATAACCTGTTTAATCAGTTACTGCTCCCACATGGATTGCTGCAGCTTTGAACACTGGATTAATTACTGAAGCTGGTGCACCTGCTTAGATCCTTATTCCACAGTGACATTTCTCAATCACCTGCAGCTGTTATAAGGTGGTTTTATTCTCCTGCATAAATGTTGATTTCTCTATGTGTAGGTTCTGGTGCTAAGGAATCATGGCATTGTGGCTCTGGGGGAATCTGTGGAGGAGGCTTTCTACACCATCTACCACATCCAGGCTGCCTGCCAGATCCAGGTAGTACACACACAGGCACGCTGTACTGACTAACAGCTGACATACTGGAGACAAAGTGCTGCAACTGCGTGTGTGTGAGTGGGAGACTGAGCTGGCATGTGTATATAAAGTATACGCACCAGTCTTACACCTGGGCAGTTGTCCTTCTCTTGATACCCTTTCACTGTAATTCAGCCAGCAGCTCTGCACTGCAGTATAATACGCTACAGTCGTTTGCCAACGAGACACTGCAGTAATCCTACAGGACCAGCAGTGGCCTGTAAGGAAGCAGATACATGACTGTAAGGTCGTTTATTCTTCAAATCTATGGAGGTTGCTGTGTTATATTTTCTCCTCTCACAGTAAATATGGCGTACATGCTGCTGAACAAGGCACTATGCTGGTTTGAATTTAAATCTGTGTATGAAGTACCGAGTTGCTGAAAGAGAAAATGAGCTCTGTAACTCATTCCTGAATTTAAAAATCTTTTTTTGTCAGGTGTCGGCTTTGTGCTGTGCCGGTGGTGAACAGAACCTGATTCTGCTGGACCGGACCACCCATAAACCCAACGTAGCCGGCACCGTGGGCTGGGCTGGCTCCACCTTTGGGCCCCTGCACAAGAGCCGCGTCGGCGAGCATGAGTTTGAAGCCCTCATGAGAACTCTGGATAACTTGGTAGGCAACAGTTATACTGACGAGAAACGTGTACAGTGACGATTGACTTCCCCAGTTTTACACTTGAAGTTCACTTTACTCGTCATGAAGAGTGCTAATCAGTCTATGAACGCAGGTGTATAATATCATGAGGGAGCTTTCTAAAGTCTTTGAAAATAAACCTGATCAGGGGCGTCAAGGGCATGGAGCGTTGAGTTTGAAAGGCATTTACCAGGCAGGACAAATGAAAGATGCTATTGAGGCGCATTATAGGTACTGTATGATTCAGTGTTTTTGGAGCTTAACCTACAAACTGAAAAAAAAAGTCAAGATCTCTCACTCTCTGCTGCACTGATTTGAAACACTGTTTTGTTTTGTTTTTTATTTATTTTAAATGTGTCTCCTGCAACTCTCCCATCATTGCAGTGCGATACTAATTTGCTCGATGGCCCCTTTTTTAATATTTGCTTGAATTTAGAGGGTTTCAAAGTTTGACTCCTTCATTTGTGTGGGAGGTTTGCTGATTCACAAACACTTCATCTAACCAGCTCCCTGTGGCTGCCGCTCCTTTTACCGCTCCTCCCTTGCAATTTTAAAAACTGACCCCCAAACAAAAAGCACAGAAAATGTCCATACATACTGTGTAGACTAGCTTTTATAGAACATTAGTTCCATATCATATTTACTATTGTCCAAGTTGTAAATAACATTCACGTCTACATCCAACTACGACTGTGTAACTTTTCTGATACTATCCCACTAAGTGCCTGAAAAGACAAATGACTATTAATGCCTCACATCAGCTGAAGTCCTTTAAGGTACTTTAAACCCAAACGTAGCTCGATATTCTTAACCCTCCAACTTTGCAATCCTACACCAGTCTTGAGTTGTCCAATGATGTGAACGCCAGTCTTAAAACATAGGAATCTTTTCTTATCTCTACCATCTATCCTGTATCATGTGAATGCAGCATAAGCGCTGTGACAAACACTTCTCCATTTCCTGTAGCTGCTTCACAATAATAGCAAGAAAGCCTTTTTGTGGTTTCTGATGGAAAGCTTTTAATGTAAAGCAGCAGCATGAAATGTTTGCATCAGCAATAATAGTTAAAATCCACAGAAAATGCATTACACAGGTTCTACTAAACATAATGAGACTTACTTTCTCTCTCATCACCTACACAATCAGACCAGTTAAAGGTTTGAGTTAAAGACAAAAGATTGATACCACTCATATCTGGCCATTAAATATATAACTACAGCCACCAAGCAGTTAGCTTAGCCTAGCATAAATACTGGAAATATGGGAAAACAGCTAGCTTCACTCTGTCTGCAGGTAACAAAACCCACCTACCCGCTCCTCTGAAACTCACTTATTATATCTTATTTGTTTAATCCGTACGAAAACAGAAAACTCCAAGTTGTGGTTTAACGGGGGTCTTTCCTTGTTGCCTTGCTACCTCACAGTGACAATAAGACTCTCCAAAAAATCACAGCCATGATATAGTCCCACAACTAGTTTTTACACTTCAGTTTTTGTACAAATGAAACAAACAAAATATAATGTGTATAAATCAGTGTGCTGGTAGGCAGATTTTGTTACAGTCAAGAAATTTATACTACATATGTCCCACAAGTGACACAGCTGTTAAGAGACCATAAAGGAAATGCACATGATTACAATTTGACATGGCATGGTGCAGTAAAGGTGTGTTGTAGCACACCGCTGGAAAGGGGAGTTGATGTTGTCTGCAGCATGTATACACCCTAAAGCTTCTTTCTTCTGTTGTTTTGCAGGGCTACCGCACAGGATACGCCTACCGCTTCCCTGTGCTGCTGGAGCGAACGCGGACACGGAGAGAGGTGGAAGTGCCTGCAACCGCCACAGCTTTCCACCAGTTTGATGACGACGGAGTCCACCCGGCTCTCAGGCAGCATCCCTTTGCCCAGCGCCAGCAGCAGGAGAGGACTCGATGGCTCAACACCCCCAACACCTACCAAAAAGTTAGCCAGGAGCAAGCCAGCCCGGGACATCGCAGCACTGTGAGGCTCTGGGAATCAGTACTTTTGATTTATTGAACATATCATGGTATAGAGAAGAGTTCAGCATGGTCTAAAATAAAGTTGCAGACCAGACATTGTGATGGTTGTAACTGTAGTTCAAAAACGTTGTAGACAATGTAGCATTGTGGGCACTGTGACATAAAAGTTATATAATGTGTCCCGCTCAAAGAGAGAGGGTTAGGTAGCTGTCGGTGGTGATATGTACATGTATGTACAAAGAAATGTATAAAGAGGCTGGAGAGCAGAGAAATCAGAACTGGGGGGAGATTAAAGTGAGCTATGAGGAGGAAAGGAAGAAACGTCTTGAAGCTTGTCAATATTTGGAGCTACATTTTAAGACGATGACTATGAAACATAATAATTAACTAACCATCTGATGATTAGAAAATAAATTGGTTATATTTGATCAACCAAGAGTACTTCTGTATCCAAAATCAACGTCTTTCTCTCTGATCCATGAGGAAATTGATGTGCACTGTGGAGCGTTTGTTTTTACTTCCCTGTACCTCAGAGAAAAGATGAAGCAGAGCTGCAGTGATGAGGCCTTTACAGGCAAAAACAATATGAGACTGGGGGTCTTACATCAGTGGGAGGAGCTTGGCTCTCCCTTTCTGTTTTCTCTCCTCCTCAGTCCCTCCCACCCTCCT
This sequence comes from Micropterus dolomieu, assembly GCF_021292245.1. Taxonomy (NCBI): domain Eukaryota; kingdom Metazoa; phylum Chordata; class Actinopteri; order Centrarchiformes; family Centrarchidae; genus Micropterus; species Micropterus dolomieu. Next base: position 6,002,384 of record NC_060170.1, on the reverse strand, counting down.
CTCTCTCTCCTCTTCTCTGCATTGCAGGGGAAAGCCCACTGCTCTGTGATGACTACTGCAGTGCAGAGTGTGCCCTCTGGTGGACAAACACCCAGATTGTCAAAGCTGCTTTAAAACAAACTTTATAAGGGGGGGGGGGGGGGGGGGGGGGGAATCTAAATTTTCTTTTAAAGTGAATTATGAGATATTGTTTTGACTTTTGCTTGCCCTTAGTGGTTGAAGACAGAAGAGGTGACACAAGCCGGCAGCACATCCATCAAGATGGAGAATCCAAACCAGTTTGTGCCTCTCTTCACCAACCCTCAAGAGGTGATTGAGACACGAAACAAGGTAACTTTTTTCTCGCTTTTGGGCTTTTCGCTCACCCACAATTTTCTGCAAACTGTCACATGAATCACAAATGTTATTCAGGAATTTATTTATTGTCAATCATCAGATCCGACAACAGAATCGGCAGGACATGAAGACCGCAGGACCACAGTCTCAGGTCCTCGCCAGCGTTATAACAGTTGACAGTCCTCCGGTAAGCTGCAGTCTCACTGCTTGCCAAACATCTGTCTCTTTTCCTTTCCACGTCCTCCTCTTGAGCTGCAAAGTTAAAAGCTGTGTCTCTGCTTGTCTGTTAGTCTCCAGTCAGCCCACCTCAAGTCCCACCCGAGCCAGAACCTCCCAATCCCTTCAACCAGCTGACAGACCAGGAGCTAGAGGAGTACCGCAAGGAGGTGCAGAGGAAACAGGATGGAGGGACCGATGGTAAGATTAATTCAACTCAACTCGTCTGTGTCATTCTTAACCATACAACTGCAGTACTGTTATAGTAAAAGTAGACGTTTATTCCTAAATTTACAACTACATTTAGTCCTTAAAGCAGTTTTAGAAAATAGATTACCAGTTATTTCCATGCTTTATATAAATAAGTATGTGGGGGACAACATTACACCCATACGTGATAGTTGAACATGACGGTCCAAAAACCAAATGTAATAATCAGATGCAATAGCCTCCACTCTTCTGGTCTCAGATGTTTAGACCCTTGTGTCAGGGATCTGCTCCCATTCAGCCACAAGAGCTTAGTGATGGGTGATGAGACCTGTCTCAATGAATTCTCAGCGTAGTTTCATGAGGAAAGTTGGCTTTGGCTGGGTAGCCAACTGGAAAGGCTGGTGCTCAATGTGTCCAATATAGCGTGTTAGCTAGCTGGTTATCAATGACTGTTTTGAACTAAGCTAGCTAGTTAGACCACCACCATGAAGTTGTCATTTATTTTATCAAGTGATTGGAGATAAAAGAAGCTTAATATATCTATTTACCCTCCTTTTTAATTATCTAACCAACTGCATTATATTGATGTATGTTTGCTTCATCTACTAACCTTTTACTGTCTTTTACTGTGTCTGCATACTTTTGGTGGCTCTATAAAGGCAGCTTACCCCTCACTTTCACAATAAATGCATTGCACACTTTCTAACTTAAAGGTGCTGTGTTTAAATACTAATATAGGCTGTGAATTTCAAATTAAAAGTTCTACCAGTTTTCACGTACTCCACCATCCATCATTGTAAGAAATGTTGCTCTCTTTGTGCTGTCTTCTCCATTGTGTGTAAATCATGCAGCAGATTTCCTGCATAAGTCGTGTTGTAAAATGTAAAATGCAGTACAGCTGCTGATAGACTTATAATATATATACATTTTAGTCTTTCACTAAAATGTATATATATTATAAGTTAAAGTACTTTCACAGCACCATTAAGAAAACTTGATTTCACTTCTGATGCTCATGTAAACTGTGTTCGCTTTGCCTCACAAATCTAACTTCCTGCACAATTGAACCCTCACTGTCCTTCACTGTGTGTGTGTGTGTGTGTGTGTGTGTGTGTGTGTGTGTGTGTGTTTGTGTAAATAGAGGAGGAGGTGGCAAATGACAAGGAGTCTCCCCCAGCTACCTCTCCAACAAAGGGCCCTCCACCAAGCCACCCTCCCCTCTCAGGTGAGGCTTGGCAGAGTGCTGACTGTTTGCCCTGCTTGCCTTGCCCGCTGCCTATCTGCTCCGCAGCCTCATGGACTCATGTGCTTCTGCCCTGTCCTGCTTCAAATGCTCACTGGCAACCGTGTTAAACCTCCACATGTGCAGCTGATTTCTGGTCTCTGTTTAGTTAAAACACAGAAGGCCTTGTAGTTTAGAAGTATGCTTCGTTATTATTTCTTTCATTCTGTTTAAATATAATAGTCACAATACAGAAATATATGTTTTTGCAAGTACTAACCAAAGCATTCGCAGTACAGAAATATAGACATTAGGGGGAGCAATTATTGAGATGATTATACAGTAGGTAGTACATTGAAGCGGGCTGCGGATAAAGAGGACCTCTGGGTAATCCACAGACCTCACTGCAGAGAGTTTTCATTTGAACCATTTTCTACAGAAGAAAGAGTCCTTATGAAAACCGTTGACAGCATGTTCTGTGGACTAGAAAGTTAACTCATTCACCTCTGGTAGTACCAGTGATCTTTACATGTTAGATACCTAAAGGTGGTAGCCTGGGAAGCAGACGTATCTGCCGAGCTCATGTTTCATTTGCTCTGGCAGATACGTCTGGTCCCCCTTCCCATTCAGACAGATCTCCACCTGTTTTTGTTTTTTTCTTGCTTGAAAACAACCCAGCACCACCCCAACTTGCCAGCTTGCGTTTGCTACGTCACACATTTCATTGCTCTGATTGGTTGTAGGTCTTCCAGTTGTGTCTGTTTTGGTCTTCTCCTGTTGATAAAGCCCCATGGAAAAAGGAAAATGATCGGAGTTTCCACACTTTTGGGAATTTAGGCCCCATCCACACTACCTTTAAAAACGGAGATTCAAAACAAATATGATCCCCGTCCACACCAGCGTTTTAGCTGCGTATCAGAGTAACTACAGACAAAGAATCCGACAAGATTTTTTTTGCATGGACTGATAACGAGCTGGGACTGTTACTGACTGTAACGCGGGAGTTAAAAGCGACTGTGGGGGTGGGAAACAGACTGGGAGTTGTCGCAAAGTAAATGGTGACATGCACAGTACAAGCGTAGCTTAAGTGTTATTTGCACGGTACAAATATTTTAATAAAAATACTAAATCAAAAACTCTGTCAGTAGCATTGTGTTTCTGCTTTGCATAACTTATAAAACTCAATCAGAGCACCAAACGTGAGTGTCTGCGTTATCGTTTCTAAAGTCCTCCTTTTTTGCCCGTCTGCACTAAAACGCTCTTCGGAGTTTTAAAACGGGAAATGGGGTCGCAGCGTTTTCAAACTTCTCTGTTTTAGGTCTTCATTTTCACTGTTTAGTCTGGACAAGAGGTGCAAACGTAGCAAAAGGTCTCAGTTTTAAAACAAAAAGGTAGTAGTGTGAATGGGGCCTTAGTCTGGCGATGCCAGGCTATAAAGGCGCAACATGGGGTGTCAGGTTTTTTAGGCAAATGTAATTGATCTTTCTCATGAAGGACATTTTGATTTCACGTAGCAGGAAATACAGGTTCAACTCATAGCATAAATAATGGCTCTGGTACAGCTCTGCCAGCCAGATTTGCTCTGGAAGTGGCTAAATGTAATGCAGACATTATATTATTGGTTATACTTGTGTAAGTCAAAATGTCTGGTACACGTCTGTTGCCACATTTCAGCTCATTGTAGGGAAATCAATTTGTCTCTGTACCTACTGTATCTGTTGTACTCTCTCCCTCTGTATCTGTCTGTCCTTTTCTGTGTTACTTCTCACTGATTCATAGGGCACACTTCTGGTGCTTTGGTCTTGACTCACTAGTAAGTACAGAGAAACAGTATGACAGCCCATTTTCTATTTCACACTAAGCAAGCATGTCCATCTGCAGTGACACGCCTAGCATGTGGCTTTGCGGCTCCACCCCACACAAGGCTCTCTGTCTTGTTGCTGAACTTTCTTTGTACCTTTTCTTTTTTTTAAATCATGGAGCAGAAGAGGCAAAGACCGAGTCTCCAGCCATACAGAACGGAGGTGAGGAGGAGAAGCAGACGACGGAGGAACTGGAGAAGGGGATGAAGGCTCTCACAACCAACGACACCTCCTCCACACCTGCTGCTCCGCCCGCCAAACCACAAGGTGGCACCCCAGAGGGCTCGCCCTCCAAGTCCCCATCCAAGAAGAAGAAGAAGTTCAAACCGCCGTCGTTCCTGAAAAAGAGCAAGAAGCAGAAGGAGAAAGCAGAAACCTGAGGCGCTCAGACACACCAGACCTCGGTGAAATACTACTGTGAAACATTTCTTAGTGTATGACGGAGTAGCAGATGAGTTCACCACATCAGATGTATTGAAACGCAGTCTGTTAAGATGTCAGTCACAGACATGGTGTACTAAATTGCCTCTCAAATACTTTACTCACTAACGCCGGTACTCACTGATTTGATCTATGTGGTGATTCATCTTAAGCAGGTTAAAACACACTGATAATTATTTTCACATACTATTTGACCCTGGTCGGACACAACATTTTGACGCACTACTTTATGTCTCTCGCACGCACACACACGCACGCACACACGCACACACACAGTCCCTGTATTACTTGTGTCTTATTTTCACCTGCTGTGCTATCAAACCATTACTTAACTTTACTGTATAGGCAGTCAAACATGTTCCTTTACAAACCTGGGATTACTAGCGTGGTCCTGTCCACTTGCCACTCAGAATTTGTTTCATACCATTTATAAAAAAATCCACTATTTGCCAGACGCGTTGGAAATTTAAGTTTCCTTAAATTATGCACCCCTTATACATGTATAGGCACTTGACATATGTATATTGGCATTCTAGTATTTGTTCATCATCATAGGCATCTTCTCGTCATGATTTGGTTCTAATTATATCAAGATAGATGTTGCAGGTAAACTATGTGAGCACAGGTGTGCAGTACATGTAGAAATATACTGATAGCTACTGATTGTGCTCTTCTGATCGCTGGTGTTTGTGTAAAACTATCAGCCTAACGACATAAATACAGCAGGGACGAGAAAGGGAAAAGAAAGCGGGGAAAATATACCGGCTCGCAACAAAACACAAGCCGCTATAAATGCCACTATAACCCCAAAAAAGGAAAAGAAAGAAGCAAAGTATTTGTTGCTTGCCAGTGCAGTTTGAAACCCAGTAATAGCAGATACTGAAGGTACTAAACATTCCACTTTTCTCATTTTCTTTCAAATGTATGTGTGCAAAATGCCTCTAAACAGTTGTGATTGTTTTCCGTTTTAACCAGTAGCTGTTATCAAAATGCTGACGTGTGATGTTTGCTCATTGTTATAATTTATTTTATATTAGAATGTGTAAGTGAGTGTTGCAAGGTTCCCATGTATCCGTCATTAAAGATCAAGTTTGATTTAAACCAACTGGACGTCTAGTTTGTCTGTCTTTCTCTGATCGATTAGCTTGCACTTCTTTTGCTTTTGCTGCTACAAATGTAAAAGTAGCCTTGCTGAGTGAAAAGACTTGCCACAAAATTGCAAAAGGCAAATTTATACTCTGGAAGATGGACAGTATAATCAATTTTGTTTGTGTAAATAATTTTCGCTGACCAGGTAGCATACGGTTGCTTACACATACATACGCTTTAATCTCCTATACACAGACATTATTATTGCAATTATCAACTAATACATAGTATTATGTAATATTAGTTTCTGTATTTACAAATAGTTGTTTTTATATTTTATTTCTATCAATAGTTTGAGTACTATCCATTATTAGCTGATGCTGGAGTTTGGACCCAACAGGGGCTTTCTTTTTCTTCTCCCTGAATTTTATCTGTCAACTCTGTGTGCCATATGAGGCTGGGGGCCCAAATCAGTTCTTTTCTGTTCAGGAAATATTACACAGAAAATAACAGTACCATTTCAAACTTCTGATTGGGTTGGCAGCTGACAAAGCTGCCCGCCATGAATGTGAACAACAATATTCGCTAATAGAATAAAAGTGATAATGAAATAAAGAAATAATATATACTGTAGGCTAAATATAAATAATATGTTGAGAAAAGTGAAACTTTATCCACCTTCACACATACATACACACACACACACACACACACACATACATACATACATACATATATATATATATATACACACACACACAGTGGGGAGAACAAGTATTTGATACGCTGCTGATTTTGCAGGTTTTCCTACTTACAAAGCATGTAGAGGTTTTATCATAGGTACATTTCAACTGTGAAAACAAAAATGCAGAAAATCACATTGTATGATTTTTAAATAATTAATTTGCATTTTATTACATGACATAAGTATTTGATACATCAGAAAAGCAGAACTTAATATTTGGTACAGAAACCTTTGTTTGCAATTACAGAGATCATGTAGTTTCCTGTAGTTCTTGACCAGGTTTGCACACACTGTAGCAGGGATTTTGGCCCACTCCTCCATACAGACCTTCTATTCTTTATAAATTAGAGTAGAATAAACAAAACAAAACAAAAAAAAATACTACTTTATTAATCCACATGGGGAAATTAATCTTCTAATTAAATCTTCTCCCATTCAAACACCTCATATACAAACACACAGCCATGCTGGAGGAGCCTGAGGGCACAATGTCACGAGCTTGCATCTGATCTTGACTCTCAATCATTTTGCCAGATTTGGGTGCCATCTGGCCAGGTATTCGGACTGGCAACCTTCGGACTACTAGTTTGCTTCTCTAACCTCTGGGCCTCTGTTTAACCTCTGTTTCTACCAGCCCACCCTAATATAAAGAACTTAAGAACCTTATATCAAACAACATACACTGACTGTCTTTACACTGATTCGATACTCTTTGCCAATGCAGCCGGCTGCAGCCCTGCCATATCCTACACCACAGCCCATAATGTGATGTTATGAACTGTCCCCCGAACCGGCAGAGGGTGCTCTTCTGCAGAAAGGTCAGCGGAAGCTCCGTACAGTCTATGATAGAGAGCCTTTGTTGAAGTAACAGCAATCAACGTTTAGGGTATAGGCTACAAACAACCCGCGGTTTGTTCATAGTTCTCACCACGAATTGCTTTCTATTTCGTGTCATTGGTCTACGAGGGTAAGGTTTGATCTATAAGGGACATGGGCCGGAGCAAGAGCCGAACTCCTCCACCGAGACGAGGTAAGAAACTTGAGTCAGGTATCGTTAACGTTTACACTACGCAGCTATGGCTATGTGGCTGTTAGCTGCCACAACGCTGTTTTCTCTACACCGGGAGAAAGAAATGAGAACAAATGTTAATTAACTTATTTTCTTTCCTTAACGCTGACTTTACACCTTAACACGTGACTCACTGCGTATAACTCGAATGCCACCTTTTTCTAACGCTCTAACGTAAAGTTAAATATTTACGTAACGTTAGCATAGTTATTCAAAGGAAGCTAACAGGAGAACTCTAAATGACTCTAGATGTGGGCTCGATGCTTTTCCGAAGCGATCGATGATATTTGGCTGGATGTCTTTTTGAGTAACGTTATGCCTCTGTGTTGTATTCTGGTTGACCTGGACCTCATGATGGAGCAGTGATAGTTTTCCTATAAAGAGTGTTTGGTCAGAGCCATATCTTTCATGTACAACAACAACTGTAACGTTATGCTGTTGTGTTCTTGCATACTCAGTAGAGTGATCAAGGGATGGAGAGTAAAAGAAATGTTATTATATAATATATAATAATAAATGCATAAGTGAACAAAGTATTGGCATTTTCGGAGCATATTACCTCTCTGTCAAAATCTGACGCCAGCCACCTACAAATACCTTTTGCATGTGCACATTTGTAAAAGAAAACTGTAGGTGCAACACTAAAATAGGACTCACTTGGTGCCAGTAACATTTTTACAGGTTGGATGACTATTAGGATTAGAATGTTAAAACATGTTGCAGAAAAGTCCAACAATGTGAAGGAGAAAATGCAGTGTGTGGATGGCAATATTCCTTTAAGTTTTAAATTCCCAGATTCCAGTTTGCTACTAATGTCATGATCTTGTTTCCTCCTTTCCTGTAGAGAGAAGGCGTTCCCACTCAACTTCGCGGGAGCGTGAGCGAAGGCGAAGGGAGAGAGATCGCTCTCGCTCTCGAGATCGGGACCGAGACCGGCGCAGAAGTCGCTCACGATCTCCTCACAGGAGGCGCTCGAGGTGAGGAAACGCCTTTTGCAGTTTTTGGAACACCGATAGTTTTCTCTTTGCCACCGTTTCTGTTTTTTGTGACCAGTCCATTAATTTTTTTTTTCTTGCTTCTGGTGTGCCATTTAGGTTATGGCCTCTTTAAACATGTAGGAGAAAGGGTTGGGTATATTGTCACCAAATATTAGTGCTAACCTACTTCAGCTACTACCTATTACCGAAATCATCTGATCCCCAAATCAGATAGGGCTTAGTGATTTGTGATAGAAAAGCATTGTCTTTTCAGATAGTTTGCAGTGCATTAATGGTGGTCTTTGCCCTTGAGAACAAGCACACGTATCTGCATCCTAAACAGACTTTAACAAACCATGAACAATATTCAGTAGTCGAGGTAACCCTCCTGCAGCCATATTTATTTTCCCTCAGCAGGTCGCCTCCTCGACGTCATCGCTCCTCCTCCCTCTCTCCTACGAGGCAGAAAGATGACCGCAAAGATGTTAAGGACAAGCCAGCGAAGCCCATTCAGATCTCAGGTATTAGATGAATGGTATGCGTCTGTTCTTGCTATATTCATATAAATTGAGGAGGATATTCAGGAGGGAAATGAAATGAGCACCGAAATGAAAATTCTTGGCCGAAGCCAAAACCGAATATAAAGAAAAACTTTCCAGAATACTGAACAAAGTTTTTCTCACTTTTTTCCATTTATTTGCATTGCATTAATTTAATAGTCAAAATGAGCTTTTTACTCAGCATTTCCCACAGGATTTGGAGAGACTATGGTGGGTGGGTCTGAAGCCTGATAGGGTCCGGTAAAGTAAAATACATGTGTGTCAATTTACTTTTAATGGACACATGTAACATGTTTTATACTTTCTGTAAATATAATCAAATTAATCTTATTTCCATACTGTATAGACACCTTATTTTGAAAACCAGACAATGTCACGTGTATCATCGCGCAAAATTCCGAAAAGTCCGACCCAGTTTGATAAATAATGTTGTATGTGGTTCTCGTATCACGTAACTTGAAGACTTCACGGCCTTTCTTCAGGTAGGACTCTCATACTGCAACACTTGTCTTTGTAAAGAGAGAAACTGACAGGATAAAGTCGCTAACCTGCCTGTCAGCTGGCACTGGGCCATTTCAGTGGATTTACCATAAAGGCTTGAATACATGTGCACTCCAAATATAGGTGCGGCTAGCTTAATCGCCTTGTCACAAGCGAGTGACGGAAATACTCAAAGTGGGTAAGACCATTTTTCTGCCTTTTCTAAGAAGTCAGCCACAGATGGTGTGGATGTGCTGGGAGACAATTCAGCAGAACAGTGTCTGCAAACGGCAATTTTTGCGTCTTTCTCAGACACTTTAAAATGCTTGCACACTGCCGACATGTCAACGTAATTGTTGGTCAAAATTTATTCGGTCTTTTGACTTATTAGGCCGAACACCAAAAGAGCTCCTTTTTTTTGCTATTTTTGGCCGATTAATTTCGGTGCATCCCTAATATTCAGCTTTTTTGATGCTTTGATGTGACATGACAAGTGCAGCATTGATGTTTCTACCAGATTTCAATACCATCATTTTTGTTTTTGACAGAGGAAGACATGCAGGGCAAGACAGAAGAGGAGATTGAGATGATGAAACTGATGGGTTTTGCTTCCTTTGACAGCACCAAGGTGAGAGCAGTAGGGTGTCCTTTGTTACCACAAGGTGGCGCAGTTTATTTCAAATAAAGTTCATTGCACTCTACAGCTGAACTGAAGACAGGCCGACTGTTGCATATTCTCATAACTCATCAGTGCAGCTGGAGTCACAGAGTTGGTAGCTCCTGATTATATGCGTTCACTATTCATGTGTTTGACCCTTTGCCAAGGTATGATGAAGGTCACGTCTCTATTACTATATTAATTATGTATTGGGGGGGGGGGGGGGGGCTAAAAATTATACTAATCATTACTTTTTTTTACTGGACAAAAAGCTAGACCGCCAACTTCAAACTTAATTTACATCATATTCTTCACAGCAGCTGAAAGTGTTTCACTTGGAAGCAACTGCAGGCATGTGATGTTGAAGGAAATGTTCAGTTAGCCACTGAGATGTAACCCCTTTGTTGGTACAAATGTTGGACTAAATCTCTTGGTACTCTTCAGTGGATCAACAGTTGGACATTTACTGTAGTTTAGAATTAATTAAAGTTTTGCAAAGGCGTATCTTCCAAATGATCCTCACAAACTACTTTTGTGAATAAAAGGAGCGATGGAAGTCAAGCCGAGACTTCTACATTTCATTGATTAGTAACATGTCACCATTGAGCTTGAACTGTAATATGTGATGTTTTGAATGTGAGAGGCAGTAACGTTGTTTTCAAACAGGGGAAGAAAAGTGAGGCATCAGCTAATGCACATGCTATCAACGTGTCCATGAAGAGAAAATACAGGTACGTCAACAAAAACAAAACAGTGTTTCCACTTGTGTGGTTTGTTGATTGCGCAGCATCACAGCAGTGCTGCACATAGCCACAGACAACTTTTGGAAATCTTTCATTAGCCCTTGTTTTCTTATATAGTGATGTTTTCTTATTTGAACCCCAGCTGTTGGTCAGGTTGCTGAGTTAAAATGTCAACTCCTCAGTCCCCTCACTGTGAGCCCTCTGAGCATCAACCACAGTTATTGTAGCCAATCACCTCCGCAGGTGTTTCTATGCAGACATTCAGGCTCTCCCATTGGTGCTCGATGATGTAATCTGCAAGTGTTGCGAGGGTAACAGTGATGTAATGTTTTCTCATATATTTATTTTTTTAGGCAGTACATGAACAGAAAGGGTGGATTCAACAGACCACTGGACTTCATCGCTTGAAAGTACCTGAGAAACTTCCCTCCATTGTCCTCCTCACAATAGTGGATGATATTGAGCAATTTCCTGTTTTGTTTGCTTCCTTTTTTTTTTTTTCATGAGTAAACACATAAATGTAAATAGAAGTGCTTGAAGTGAGCCGGGCTCAGTATTGATAAGGACACAATGCATGGAGCTTTGTGTTGTTGAGGTGTGTGTAATTTTTTTATTTTAAATAAAAGCATTTAAAAATGTATGGTTGCATTACTGACTATGACAAAAAAAATAGAGCCATGATATGCAGGAACATTTTCTGATGTATAATTGTCAATTTATAGTGACACTAAAGTGTTTAAAGGGTTTATCAGTCAAGGATTATATTTAGTCCTAGACGAAGGACGTGTTTCAGCAGACAAACCAATTCTGTGTTGTCGCAGTGTAGGTCCAGGGTTTGTGTTCTGGCTTTAAAATGGGCATCCGTCCCAATCTGAAGCAGGATTTTACAGCTATCATGTTTCAGAAAGCCGTGGGCCGGCGCCTGCGCGGTTATATGTTTAGAGATAGGATAAGCGAGAAACCAATAAAAAGAGAGCATGTGAATCTGGCCAATCCCTGAACGCGAAATAAGACAACATCGTGGCAGCCAATCATCGCCATACACCGCGAAACAGCATGGCAGAGAGGCGTGTCCTCTGTCAGAAGCGGGCGTTGTCTCTTTAGCTCGTGGGCACTGCGGCCAATAGCTAACAAGTTTATCAGAAAGCAACCAATCACGGTGCACGAGCGTGTGCAGTGCAGAAACAGCCAATGTGAATTAGAACCAAAATGGCTGAACCAAGCCCTCGGTGGCAGTTGGTGCCCATCCTCCCGAAGATTGACGGCTTAAACGCCCAATAGGAGCTCGGGTTGTGATGTCCAGTACCCAATCATAATCGCCGCACACAGAAGCTTTGTGGTGAAGTACAGTAGTTAGCTGTCGTCCAGATCAACAAGCCTCTATTTTGGAAGCAGTTTGATAAACACTTACTGTTCCTCTGTTGATGTCAGTCGCTATCTGCGTTTCCAGCGAGACGTATCACGCGTGATCTGCGATAAACCAGCACAAAACTAGCCAGCCACAAAGCCCCGAACCGATAAGGTTGGATGACATCGGCGGTTGAACTTTAAGACAGCTAGCTCGTTTTTCTATCATTTCATTCAGGCAAGTCTGTGACAGCGGAACAAGCCAACGTTGTTGTTTTTTTGATTGGCTGAGTCTTTACAATATAACGTTACAGCCAAGCTAGCAAGAACTTTTTTGTCGTTAATTTGACGACTTGTCACGTCGACCGACTTATTTTTGCCAACCATTCAGCTTATTTTTATATGTCAAGCAGCCCTTTGTTTTGTTTTTGTCAACAAGCCGCCTTTTCTCGAAGAAGTACATAGAAAACCAACACTATTCAGCAAACAGTGTGCTTAATAAATAGGTAATAATAACGAGGACACAGAAACGTTAACGTTAGCTATTGAATAGGTGTTAGCGTCAGCCTTGACTAGCCAGCTAACATTAACGTTACCTGAACATTTTTATCATTAAAGAGGAGACTATTTCAGCTTCAAAAACTGACTGGTGCTGTCTTCCAGACCTTTAACTTTTAAATAGCCCGTTTGAGAACTTACACTGCAGGAGGAACTCTTTACCGTCACCTCTCGCCTTTTAAAATAATAATAATTGACAGATCAGCAAGCCACCTGAGTGTTAGAAGGAGAGCCAGTGTTAGGACCTGAAGCAGGTTGTGTTACAGCCACGGAATCCCTCATCGGATTGTTATATTATCAGTGTTATTGTTGAAAATGGCGGCGATCGGACTGGTGCAGATGTTGATCGAAGCGGCCGAGTACCTTGAACGCAGGGAAAGAGGTAAAGTGTAATTGTATTGTTTTCTACAGTCTGTTATATTTCTGAAAAATTACTATGGCAACCCCCTCTCCAACTCACGATGATTTATGCACTTGTCATTTTAAAACTTGTCTTAAATCCTGTTGATGTCCTTCACGTATTTACATGAAGTAATCAGGCCATGCATTAAAAACAGAAACTGTATCTGATTTTGCACAGTAAAGCATCGCCTACACCAACAATAGGTGCTAATCACTATTTTTTGGGATAAACTGCAAATGTGCAAAAACACACGTGCATTTGCCTTTCTGATCACGAGAGAAAGAATGCATATGTGGCAGATGCAGTGAGATGTGCAGGGAGACATTGTTTTCATGGAGGCCCCTCCTTTCCCTCTGTTGTGGTTTGCTAGTGGGGTTTATTCTAGTTCAAGATGACATCATTGTCCAGGCAGAGGGGAGAAAATACTGTATAAAGATACCGCATGAAATCCACACACTGCATGCCTGCGCTTCACCATAAGACATTGCTACTGAATTCCAAAATGCTCATGATCAAATGTGGCACATTTTGCAGTCCTCCTATTGGTCGGCTTCTTTTCACTGTGGCTGTGTTTTGCATTGCCAGAAATCTGGACATGTGACCACTATGGTGTTTATTTGCTTGCAGAAGCGGAACATGGCTATGCCTCCATGCCGCCCTTCATCAGCAGCAGAGAGAGGGAAAGCTTGAAAAGGAAAAGCAAAAGCAAGAAGAACACAAGTAGCAGGTAAAGGCCATTTGACTCCTTGTGGCCATAAAATGCATACTGTTTAATTTTTCAACTCTGCAACAAGTCTCATAATATCCCCTCCTCCAGTGAGTGCAGCAGGATTAATCAAGTGTTTCCTGGGTTTTTTTTTTTAAAACAAATCGCATGTTTGTAGTGACAGAGTCAGCATTTCTTTGGTGCAGCACTTAAAATTACATATTTCAAACCAGAGTGATGTGAAATTTAACTCACCACCATCTTGAAGAGGGCAGCCTAATCATTAGTGAGATATATATTGTACAGTATATAATTATGATGCTTAAAAATACTGTGACTTGTTTGCCTGATACGACCTTAACCGTTGTTTTTGAGAAAATATAGTTGGTGACCAAAAGAATGTGCTTTTGGCTGTTCTCCACTCAAAGTGGTGTGGTGTAGCATCAGAAGCATAGAGGTTAATATGTCATCAACACATGCTGTAGATACTTTTAGCTCATTTGTTTGGTGGGCACAGGTAACAGTTTGTTTTTTTTAGATTCATTTTGCAAAGATTGATCAGTTATGTGTGGCAGATAAGTGCTGACATGCACACCATTGTTGTGTGGATGTTTTACTTTTTTCCCCCCATTGCTATTTCTTTGCAAAGTCAAAATCACAAGGCGAAAATGTTGACACCTCTCAGCCCTAATGGCTCATTTGTACCTGACACTACAGAAAAGGTCCTCTGATATTACAAGCTGTGGCTGCATGTGTGAGTCTGTTGGCGTTGAGGCCATGTTTTGACTCCTCCCACAAAGCGTGTGACTGACAGCAGCAAACATCAGTCCGGCTTAAAGTGAATGGCCACTCGGTAAGGCAAACTGGGTCAGTCAAGGTGACTGCAGAAGACATTTCAGCGAGGGGCCCATGTCGTGACAGCTCTAGTCACCTCAATGGAAACTTACTGTAGACACATAGTGTACATTCAGAGTCTGTAACTGGAATTCCATAAATCAATCATATCGGGACAGATTTGTGTTGCATCCACTCCCCACAGATCAATGTGTGCTCCGGGATTAGATGCCGGAGGACATACAGTATGTCCATGCTGTATCTGTGTAGTGAGTTAAGGCCTGTACAGGATGTACACTGATAAGGCAAATATAAAAATTTGCTTTTTTGTGTTGATTGTTCCAGTGGAGATGATGAAATAGCACCACGATCAAAGTCAGCACTGATGGAACCCTTTTCTGGATGATTTAAAAGATTTAATGGAGTATGTTTATGTCCAGCTATATTTATGCACACATGCACATGAACAGCCCTAAAGGGAAACACCAGAAAACCCACCTAATTAGCGCAAAAAAAGTATGTAATGAAAGAAAGATGTGATGAAATTAGATTTTTCAGATAAACAGTGACATTGGGGGACTTACTTTTTCAGTAGACACAGCACTGGCATATTGCTGCCACCCACTGTTGCATGCCTCCTTTTAATCAGAAAGTTATAAAAATGAAAAAGGCGAATACACTGCCAAGTGTGTAGAGATAGGCAATGGATGCCTTAAAACTTCAATCAAAGTTCCAATTACACGCCTGTCCCTTTAACTGGCCTAGTGTGGCTATACCTTTTGACAAATAAACACTGGTCTCAATTAGTCACCTGGGGCCGTATTACAGAAACTTCCTAACCGGCAGATCCTATCTTAACTGCTTGGTATCCATGGCAATAAGAGTTAGGAACTGATTTAGGAATAAGGCCATTACAGATTAACATTTCCTAAATCAAGGTTACTTTCCTAACTTAAGTTTGGAAAAGTGTATTACAGAAGCATCCTAACTTCGTAAAATCTTAAATAAACTCTCCTAACTTTAGGAGAACTGTTAAGCTTGTCCTAACTTTTACTTTTCCACCAGGTAGTGTTTGCTAACTCGTTGAATCGACATGGCCGATCTTTTATTGCCTTTACAAAATTAACAAAATTAAGTTAAGCGTTATGGGAATTTGGATTTCTCGACGGAGGTTACCAACACTTGAAGTCCAATGATAGTTGTTGTTTCTGCTCCATTTTTCAGTGTATGTTTCATTTAAAAAACAACCAGAAAACGGCAATTAAAAGCCGTTTAGCTCACGAGATAAGAAAAGTGGCATTGTTTGCAAGGTAACATACCTAGCATAAAAGCTGATAACCGATTCCCTAACCTGAGATAAGATAGAATGACGTAAGATAAGATTGGATTCCTAAAGTTAGTTAGGATTTGCTTCTGTAATACCAAATTAGAAAAAATCCTATCTTAGACTCTTCCTATCTTATCAAGACTTAAGATAGGCACTTTCTGCAATATGGCTCCTGGTCTGTTTGTTATACAAGTTCTTTGGATGTATAAAACCTCTTACCTACACTGACATATTGGCATGCTATACTTTGTATATGCACCCTTCTGATAATCAATAACAGCTCAGTGTCTCAAACCATGAACATCCTTGAACTTGTCTGCATGTCTTTGTGTAGATTTGATAAGCAAAAGCAGAACCTCCTACCTTCACCTCATCAATCAGACCAGAAAGACATGCTCGGTTAAAGGAACTTGATGTTGCGAAAATTTGGTTTGGCTAAGATTTAGGCTGAAATTTAGTCTCAGAGACTGTGTGTGCATTAATCCCATTTAAACCACTACAGACTGGTTTGTAGAATAACCTGACCTTAAGCGTCCATTATACTATTTAAAAGACGTATATGACGGATGTAGCCACCGTGATGTTCCCCATTGTTTAGTCGACTACGATTTTGAAACCTCGAGTTTGTATATTTTTGTCATCGCCATCTTGTTTTTTTGGAACCAGAAGTGACCATATTCGGATGAGAGGGTCGATCTAGCTAGCTTGGTTAGTAAGATGCACCTGTAATTCACGTTAACTGTGATATTAATTTGTATGCTAAGTTTGGCTAGAGCGAAACAGGTTTAAAACAAAATGTACTCACTGGAAAAACAGCTGACTCCTTAAGCTTGATTTATACTCCCACTATAGGCCATGCATTTATACTTGTGTGTTGTGTCTCAGTCGTTCTGCAATTACACCGCCAAACAGCATTTGGCGGTAGCGCTACAGCGTCCACTGTGTTGACATTTGCCGGCCGAGCAGGCTAAGTCACGGTTTAGCCCTCCGCTAACAAGCCTGAGCTGGAACACTTAAGTCACAGTATACTGTTAACTACCAACATGTCATGTGAACAGTCAGTCAGAAGGCTAAAATAGTAACAAATGCCCCTTGTGCCAACATTTTTATTTTAATTAGAATTTTCTCGCCATATTTCCCATCTCTGCTGCACTTGTCACACAAACTGGATGGAAAGCAAATTCTGTTGATTGACGCCGTTTAGCCAAAAACAAGGATCAGTCCAAGTTGGGAGGGGCCGCTGGTATTCCCCCTCAAAATTGAATGTTTTAGTTTGGCCCTGTTTCACAGACACATAGAGCGTTCCGCTGCAGCTGACCAGCCGGTCGACCAGCCCGGTCGCAGATCATACTACAATTAATCCTGTGTTAAAATACAAGGCGTTATTTTTTCTATATTTCTATCATTTTGACCCTAATAATAATGTCAAAATTAATCCATCATGGTTGTTGATCATCTGTTTTTTCACTAACTTAATGTAATATTTAGCGACATATGTCAGTATTGTAGGATGTAGCTTTCTCAGATGCCACTTAAAATGTCTCTGCGTGCCCACGCTGTCTTGCACGCCATAGGTTGCCGACCCCTGGGCTACGCCATCTATTCGACGCAGAAGTATAAATCGCACTTTACAGTGTGTTTTAGTAGATATTTTTAGGTGACCAAAGTGTTACACTTCCTTTTCATGAACTGAAGTTTTTAGACTAAAACACCGAAAACAGTCAAAAACAAGTTCACGGCTCTTTAATGTATACACTGCAGTAGATACCATTCACCTCTGTCCTGATTGACAGATCGCTGTGGCAGCTACTCAGCTAGTAATAGGACCATAATTTACAAAATAAACATCATGCTGTGTTGAAGAAGACTTGAAACTAGCAAATGAGACCATAAACTCATTAGGAAAGTGTTTACTGAGGTAATAAATCAAGTGAGAAGTAGAGTCATTTTGTCATTGACTGCAATGCAATCAGACTTATTTTTGCCCTGTTTGCACCATCTCAGTGTGTCGACTGCAACGATTAATTTATTTTCATTATCGGTTAATCAGTTGATTATTATTATTAGTAGTAGTTGTTTATTGAATAGCGTCCTTCACAAGTTCCCAGAGTCCAAGGTGACATCATCAAATGTCTTGTTTTATCTGACCACTGACTAACAATCCAAAACCCAGTGATATAAACAACGATATAAAAAAGCAGCAAATCCTCACATTGGAGAAGCTGCAACTAGAGCATGTTTGGCAATTGAATAATCACAATTGCTGCCAATTAATTTCATGCCAATCGACTAAGCTGAACAACTGATGCAGGTTTGTCCATATTTCCAGTCATGCTTTAGCTCACCAGCATTCACTTTGACCATTTACTGTTGTTTGAGCACAGGGTTGTGTTAATCTGCAGCAACTCACCCACCAGCTATGAGCATTTTATCAGCCATTACTATTTAAGGGCAGCAGAGCCACGCTTGTTCTTAAGACAGGTTTCTGCTCAGCGTAGATGATTTGATATGGTCTGGTATGATGTTGGCTCTTGTTCTTTAATAGACAGACCAGCACTATTGCTATCAATTAATTTGCCTCTTGGGGGGGAAGGGGGGTTTGATTTCTGCCAGAGAAGAGCGGATCATTAATTGATCAGGCATGATGTTTGTTTGGTTTTTTTTGTTGCTGTTGAGACTTGAAATGTAAGGCAGGCAGACGTGGAATGGATGTATTTAAAGTCGTCGTTTCTCCGAGGCATGGATGTGCGTGCGGTGGGGGAGGGGAGTCACTGTGTTTCTGGCATGTATGTGTGCATGTGTGCCAGTAGTGGTGACTCCCCCCCCCCCCCATCTCTCGTTCCCTCTTGCTTTTTCGCTCTCTCCTCACCTCCTCCGCCTCTCTGTGTCTTTCCTGCTCTCTTCTAACTCTTGGCAGGCTGTGGAGAGCACCAGCTCCTCCATTACACACCCTACACACACACACACACACACACACACACACACACACGCACGCAACTTCAGTGCACTATGGAAAACATACAGTGATCTTGCCATCCTTGTTGAGCAGGCAATTGTAGTCTTTCCATGCTCACCACCCTGTGGTGGTGTTGTTGTTGTGTGAGGCTACAGCAAGGCTTCACAAGTGAAAATTCCACTTGATGGTAGATTAATGTAGAAGAATCTTGTTGTGGACCGAGCCGAAGGAAAGCTACACTGGTGAATCATTTTTCTACAGTTCAGTGATCCAGTATTATCTGATTCATAAACTTTCTGTCATGCACCCCTGTAAAATAGCCCATGAATCCCATGTAGTAAGACTTTGTCCAGGAATCCGTATGGGAAGATTGAAGTGTGAAATGAGGGTCTACACTGCGTGTGGAGTTATACGACTGAAGCTTATTTTTAGAATAGTCATTCATTTTCTTGACATTGCCCTGACCAGTCAGTACCAAGCGACTTATCCTGTCCCTTATTACATCCCTTCACCGCCATTTTCATTTGATGCTGTGGTAGTAGCTGCTTTGAGCAGTTAACATTATATTTTGCCCAATAATTAAAAAAATGTACCAATTTGAGAGTTGTTACTTCTGAAGTTGACTTACAAGGATTTAGAGGTCTAGAAGCAGGCTAACTTCAAACCCACATTCAGGTTTCATACAACATGGGCATCATTCCTGTCGGTGGAATTGTAGTCACCAACTTAATCACTAAAATCTGGGAAATTGCTTAAAAAAGGTGGATAGGGCTAGAAATATAAGCAATCGGACGTGTTTCTCTTATTTAGAGGAAAGTTTCAGGTGTGCTACTTACAGTTTAACCTCCAAACAAAGTGGTAATTCTAGCTACGCAGTCTGCTTCTTTACAACCCGTCTGGTCATCTGACTGCGTCTGACTGTGTTGTAGAGTTGTCGCCATGTTCCCAGATATTAACACTTAGTTTGGTCAATAACTGATATGAATATAAGACACAATGAGACCCCACTGCACATCCTGATTGTAGCTGATTTGCATAGCAGTGGTGGCAATTGGAGTGATACTGATAAATCAGCCAGGTTGATATAAGTGATTTTTTAAGCTTATTGCAGAGATACTGTATATCAGTATCTGTGTATGTTGACTGATGACTAACAAGAAACCAAAGTATAGAAATGCCAAACTAGGTTTGAGGTTATTTAGAAACAGTGTCGACATTACAGAGTTTCAAATGTAGTTTTTTCTTTTCAAAATCAGTTCTTCATTCCAATAAATAAAAAAGGTGGCATAAATAATGAAACATTTAATAAGATTTAAAGAGGTGGTATTATGCATATTTTCAGGTTCATAATCTTATTTAGGGGTTGTACCAGAACAGGTTTACATGGTTTAATTTTCTAAAAACACCATATTTTTGTCATACTGCACATTACTGCAGCTCCTCTTTTCACTCTGTGTTGAAGGTTTAGTTTTAGCTATGGAGTGATATATCTTGTCTCTAAATGATCTTTATTGGGAGTTGCACATGCGCAGTTCCTAGTTAAGGACTACTAGCCAATCAGAAGCAGAGAAGGGTGGGCCAATGAGAAGACAGTAAACACGGCTTCGTTTCAGCTGTACATGTTGCTGAACCAGCTTGGCAACATAGACTGGAGCAAGAGTTTCATCTGTAAAAAAAGTATTTTTCATCCAGAAAGAGCAGAATTGTCTGTGGGAGATGGGAACTCTCTTTGGGCTTTTTCACTTTGCAAACCTATTAGGTTTGTATATAACTCAATAAAGGAGAGGGAAAAAGCCAAAAAGCTGAATACCACCTCTTTAAAAAAGAATATTGCAAGTTGAGAATCTGTTCAGGATCGCAGAAGGTAAGAGTAGCGATTCTGAACAGATATTTTTAAGATAATTTTGTCCTAATTTCTGCCTCACTACAATAGTGCCAGCTGGAGAGAGACAGACGACTATATGCAGTGAGCCACTTGGGCGCCCTTTTTAATCCCCCCTCTCGCACTACATCACACTGACTTTTGTAAACATACTGTCTGTATCCCAAATAGTAATGGAAATCTTGAAACAAAGCTTGAGGCAGGTAAAGTTTGGCTAAAGCTGAGTTTCGATGTAGTCAATGTGGTCCCAGGGTGTATTTGGTATTTGGATCCAGTTTCATGTGCTGACATGGAATTAGAGCAAACCATATGTTATTCCACATGGCTCACACAAAAAACAATATTTTCATTACTCAGTGTTACTTATGGAGGGGCAGAGGGTGATGGGACTCGGGCAG
The DNA here is from genome assembly GCF_021292245.1 of Micropterus dolomieu. Classification (NCBI taxonomy): domain Eukaryota; kingdom Metazoa; phylum Chordata; class Actinopteri; order Centrarchiformes; family Centrarchidae; genus Micropterus; species Micropterus dolomieu. The sequence goes on along the minus strand of NC_060170.1, from coordinate 5,981,365 downwards.
GAAGTGGGAGATGTCCCTGAGCCTGAAATCTAGCTGGAATCAGAGGGATCATTTCCCTGCCAGTGCTGTTATGTCACCAGCGGCTGTCTGCCGTGCACAGGAATGCACACTGACTGGAGGGGCCAAGTGAGATAGAGAGCACCCAAAGCTGACACGCACACACACACACACACACACACACACGCGGGCATGACACCCACTGCTGTTCAGAGGTTGTGACTGAGCCTAGTAGAAGACAGTAGTTCTAAGCTAAGTCTTGAAAGTAAGTTGTTAGACATGACCGTATGTGTGTGTGTGTGTGTGTGTGTGTGTGTGGGTGTGTGTGTGTGTGTGTTTTACTATATTTGGGATTGCACTATAATGGGATCCGACAGCTTTGTGGGGACCAAAATGCATGTTTAAAGGGCTGTTTGAGGGTTAAAACATGGGTTTAGGGTTCATGTTAGAATTAGGTTAAGGTTAGGGTAAGGGGCTTGGTGACGCATTATGTCAATAAAATGTCCCCAGAGGGATAGAGGAACAAGCGTGTGTGTGTGTGTGTGTGTGTGTGTGTGTGTACATGTACTTCCTACGTAGTGAGGAGCAAAACAAGATTTTAACCAACAGTGTGAGGACATTTTGGCCAAATTCAAAGGACTGTTTGAAAGTTAAGACTTGGTTTTAAGGGTTAGGGTATAATTTGGTTTTGGTTAGGGTGAGGCTCAGCATTTTAGTTGTGATGGTTAAGGTTAGGGTAAGGGTACAGGAAACGCATAATGTCAAGGAGGGTCCTCACAACTATAGAAGTACAAGAATATGTGTGTGTGTGTGTGTGTGGGAGTCTATGATGACAGTGTAGGGGTCTAGCACAGCTGAAGGTGCAGAGGCTATTTTGGGATGTGGGGTGGGGGGTCAGGAGGTCAGGGGAGATAGATTAGAGTTCAGGAATGCCACCACCCATTCACCCCTTTTCACACAGGTCAGGCCAGCACAATCCTTCCAAACACTACGCTGTTCCCCGTTTCTGCAGTCTGTCTGTCTGTCTGTGTGTGTTCTGCTTTATGCTGCAGCACACCTCCATCTTCCAGCCTTCAGCACTGTGTTTTCTCCGACTCTCTCAGTACAACATGCAGAGTGGATAATCAGGCAATATGTAGGTGCTTAGTCCCGTCTACTCCTGCCCTCTGTTTGTAGTTACTGTTACTATGTTCACTCATGGCCTCCTCATCACGTATTTGAGTGTGGTCCTTAAAAAGCACAAGTTTCGTCGGTAGAACAAGCCTCTGGCATCAGAATACCCAGCCTGCTCTTCTGATTTCCTAGAATCTCATTTTGTCTGCCGTTCTGACTGCTCATAAACTCCCACACAGCATCTTTCTCTGTCACTCCCCTGCAGTAGGGCTTTGGACTGCATTGATGGCACGCAGAGAGGAAACCTGTTTAATCTGTGCTTCTGATATTATGTATGGTTTCTCATATGTGTTTTATCTCCTCAGGTCCACACACAATGAAATGGAAAAAAACAGGTATGTAAAAATGTCTTTGTGTGTTTGTGCTGTTCCTCAAACCATAACAATAGCACTCCACCCTCCACCCTGCTGTCACCATGTAAAGTGTCAGTAAATTATGGTATGTCGACGGAGAATGTTTTTTTTCTATCAGATTAAGAATCTCTGTTAAGTATGGAGGATGATTTTACCCAGTATTCAAATAAATAGAGAAAATAGTGAATAAATTAATATTGTTTAAGTACAGGTCAGCATTTTAACCCAATGGCATTCCCATCAGCCTCAGCTGTACTTTTGTGCTTATTGCTAATTAGCAAAGGTTAGCATGCTAACATGCGCGACTAAGCCGGTCAACATGGTAAACATTAAACCAGTTAACATCCTCATTTTAGCACTGACATTGTGAACATGTTGGCATGCTGGTGTTAACATTTAGCTCAAAGCACCGCTGTGCCAAAGTGCTACTTCACAGAGCAGAGCTACTATAGACCCATACTCCTCCTATCAAATTCATACTTTTACACAAACAAAAATCAAACTGCTGCTGTTTTTCAGTAGTTTCTGCTAGAATTAGTGTCTTTTATGTCCCTGTCACTCGCTTCACTCGCTTCCACCCTGCCTGTGGTAGTTGATCCAAACCAGCAGCTAGGTGGACAGCCTGAATAATACATGGCACTGAGGCCTGTGCCTGGGATTTAGCACTGTGCGTGTGTGTGTGTGTGTGTGTGTGTGTGTATGTGTGTGTGTGTGGAGACACCTTACACCCAGCAGTAAGTAAAAATTATGAGCATGGCCCCGTCGTAATATAACTTGACAACATTCCTAGCCTTTAGCCAGTTTCTCCAACAGTAGCTTGATGGTAGAACGCCATTATAGGCAGGTAGTAAATTACTCACGGTAACCCAACTGCTTTTACGCAACAAATTCAACTCACACAGTCAGGTGCGAGTTGAAATTGTTGTACAATGTACAGGTGGTACATTTAAGTGTAAAACTGGGTTCAGAGAAATGTAGCATCCAGCCTATAGCTCCACATACATGCTCACCTATTGACACACTGCACTGAAACCACAGTAAACCAGAATAACCTGCTACTGAAATGTCCGCAGTGTTTTCCTCCCACTTAGATACCATGTGACCTGTGCCGTTTCATGAGTCTGCTGCTCGTTAACAAACATTATGTAGCCCTGCTGATCCCTTTATTATGTCAGAACAACACAGGCAAGGGCATTTCCATGTTATGTAATGACAATCTGCCCTTTGGACTGAGTCAGCTGAGAAACAGGCACTTGGTTTCAGCCGCTGACTACTGCTTTTTTTGTGGGTGTGTGGGATCCACTTGCTGTGTGTGTGTGTGTGTGTGTGTGTTTAAAAGAGCAAAGGGGGTGCGAATATATTTATGTGCATTCGCTGCGCACAGTAAAATAAGTCTTTTGATTTGAATAAACTCTTTTGGGCCGTGACGTTCACTTCAGGATTACCTGCAGCGGACAATACATGAACAACTCATCCGGCCAGCCCTCTACCACCGAAAAAAAACGATTTTACAGCCGCTCTCAGGAAGAGTCTGACGTACACACGCCCACTCGCTGAGGCATGCACAGGCATACAGACACGTACACACTCCGCCGAGGCTGGAGCTGGAGGTGTGTGTTGTGTAACAGTGGGGTCAAGTGGTCACAAACACCCACCAGACCTTAGCAACTGCCAAGGCTGCCAGCTTAGAGCAGCTGAGAGCGCACGCGCGGGGGGGTTGTTGTAGGACAGGTGACATTAATAATGAGTTCAGATCTAGACATATGTCACAGATGATGATTGGATTTAAGCACATTTCTGTTTTCTTCTTGTCAAGGGAGGATCAGCTCAATGAAATATCCTAATAGGATATTACTACACAGGTTATGTAGCAACAATATGTCATAATGTTACAATGTTGAAGACATACACAGGAGAGTCTCATCACTACCTCTTAATGTGAGTGAGTAACTCTTGTATCAAAAACCTGAGTAACCAAAACACACAGTAGCTCAGAGGAAGCTCTTTTATTTTTTCCCTGTTGTTTGGGGAATGATTCTCCAGAATTCCTTTTGGCTGATATTTATTTTCTATATCGATTGATCCCAAAGTTACATCAGTGATGTGTTATGGTGGGTGGGGTACTTGAATACTTCTTTGGTACAGCCAAAAATGTGTCTGTTGCAATACAATAAAAGTACTGAAACTGTCAAATATTAAACATAGCATTGAGTGCATACTCGGATACACACTTTACTTATTCTTTAAACAGACCATAATAATATTTTAATAATAGACTGTATTGTATTTAGGCACAGTGCTTGTAAGGCTGCTTGTGTGTCGACAATGTTTAACATTTTAGAGGTTAGGCTTCTGTTGTATAACAAGACTATTGAATAACATGAGTAGTAGTTGGTGCTTTGAGCTAAATGCTAACATCAGCATGCTGACATGCTCACAATGACAATGTTCACCAACTTAGTTTTGAACACAAAGCACTGTGAGGGTGATGGGCGCATAATTAGGTTTGCAGGGATTCGGTTTTGACCTGATGATGGCGCTCAATGAAAGTTAAGGAATCACTAAACCTCATGATAATCCATCCATTGGTTGTTGAGGTATTTCAGTCAGGACCAGAATGGTGGGCCAACCGACCGGCATTGCCAACCTTTAAGAGCTGAGGCACTTGCATGGTCAAAAAACAATAAAGTAAGGTATTGAAAAAGGTATTTATTTGATATCTTATTGGAAATAGTAATGAAAAATTCAAGACAATTCTCAGCCTTTATAATAAGTAAGCTACTTAAGGCTTTATGCAGCCTTGCATCAATTACTAATCACATTTGACATTAAAATAAAAATCAAGATCAACTTGCTAGCTTTTTGCATAAGCTTTCAACCACATCTCATGGTCTTCATCCGCACATGGAGTCGTCACGATGAGATGGCTCAGTTGTCATCATATAATTGAGCAAACTCCCTCCACTGATGAAGACCATGAGAAAGCTCCAGAAAAAAAAAATTAAGGAAGTGGACCATGAGTTATTTTTTGTTTGTTTGTACTCTATTCATTTCCAAGGCCATTTATGAACTTTCACACACAACAAAAGACATGCTTGTTTTTTGTGTGGATCTGACTTGAAAAAAATGCTAATGATGTTTGACAGTTTGTCTCTCTCTTTGTTTCTTCTGCTCTCTCTTCAGACGGGCACATCTACGGCTGTGTTTAGAGCGCTTGAAATCCCTCGTTCCCTTAGGACCAGATGCTAACAGGCACACCACCCTCAGCCTGCTGATGAAGGCCAAAGATCATATCAAGGTGTGTGTACATATATATGTGTATGTATATATAATAATATGTGTGTGTCTGGTACTCACCTAATCAGTGTGAAGAGGGCAATTTGTGCTGGGTAAGTGTGTTAGCAGTGTGTGACTGAGTGACTAAAAGCTCTTAGATAAGCCACTGAGGGAAAACACACACAGCAACTTTTTCCCCAACTTTTTTCCCCCTCCTCACCCTGCAGAGGTTGGAGGAGAGCGATAGGAGAGCTCAGCACACCGTGGAGCAGCTACAGCGGGAGCAGAGACACCTGAGGAGGCGTCTGGAGCAGCTGGGGGTGGAGAGGACCCGCATGGACAGTACCGGCTCCACTCGGTCTTCTGACAAGTCCGACTCTGACCAAGGTGAGCCTTCACCCAGGCACGCAGACACGACACACTCACTGCTCTCCATGAAAGCAGATGAGAACAAATTATATGTTACTTACGCTACTGTGGTCATTTGTGTCTTTTCAATGGGTTGGATGTTTTTATTTATGTAATTATTCAGAGATTGTAAGTGATATCGTCGCGTTGTGAGAAGCTCAAACAACCCCAGAGCCAACAGCTGTCTTATCATAAATCAAAATATGCAATAATGAAAAGACGATGGAGGGAGGGGGGGGCTGTTTGGCCGATCATTCAAAACAAAAAGGGCTAATTATCATTACTATAAGTCTCTCGAGTGCCTGTTATCTTTGTCTTGAGAAAAGACTGCTGAATATGCGCAATAAAGTTGGTGAAGGTGCAAAGCAAAAAGTATTATGTACACAGGGTCTTGCAGTCCAGGTGCTAGAAGAAATGACTGAAGAGGTATTACCCGGCCTTGTTTGCTCAGGAAAGATTAAAGTAGTAAAATGAGCTTTTGAGCAACCTTCAGAAAAACTTGTATTGATAAATGATAGTATTGAATTGAATCATTCAGCCATATCACAGTGTTGTCTTTTTGTTCCAACAGAAGACCTGGATGTGGACGTGGAGGGGACGGACTACCTGCTGGGTGACCTGGAGTGGAGCACCAGCAGTGTGAGCGACTCAGGGGATGAGAGGGGCAGCCTGCGCAGCAGCTGTAGCGACGAGGGCTACTCCAGCGCCAGCCTTCTGCGCCTGCAGGACACTCAGGAGACGGCCAAGCAGCTGGGCTGCAGCCTATAGACAGCACTGGTTACTGACCCAACTCCCGCCTCCCGGCCTCAGCCAATCCCATCACAAGATTGTCTCGCCACTTCCTGGTCCCGCTCAGACCTCATCCCCTTCCCTCCCTCCATCCCAACCAGGACTAATCGAGTCTGAGGCCTCTCCTCCAGCCGGGCTTCTGCGGACTTCCTGTCCCCACGGAGATTTCCATTAAAGACTGCAACACCTCTGAGACAGCCGCCCACATCCAGCACATCATCAGCGGTCAGTCTTTAGGGTGTCACTTGCTCTGCACCAGTCAGACAAGGATTCTAAAGACACTCCACCCCTCCGTCCGTCAGAAACACAACTTTCAGCCAGAGAATGTTACCACACAATATCCCACTGCCTCTTTTTCTATGCCTCAAGAGCCATGGGAAGCACTTGATTTCACCCTTACTTCAAACATACTTAAACACACATACACATACCCCTCCATCGCTCCTAGTTGTCCAATGAGACAGAGTCCTCCCAAAAGGTGTGACGCTGACATGATGTCAGGCTTTCTTTCTGGCCTGCTCACCAGTCAGCCACGGTGTTTTGCACTTTGCGGTCTCTTACAAAACTTAAAGGCTCCCACTACAGCTGTTGCAGTAATGTTGCCAGATGAAGTGGGAAAACTACGCCACAGCTGTGCTGCAGAGCACAGCAGAGTTTGTGGAAACTAAACTAGACTGTGTGTGTTGTTTAACCGTCAGGGTCCGACAGCAATACGCCCCTTATTACCAAGGCTTTGGCAGGCAGGCTCATAACTACCCTGTAATTTTCTGTCCACACCTGCCATTCAGAGGAAAAAGTAAAAACAAAATCAACAACAACAACAAAAAATTAGTTCAGCATGAGATTGTGAAGGGGCCGGGGTATGTGGGAGGGTTTTGGGGTGGTGTTTTTTGCCTCTCTCTGATGACTGTGGCGTTTTTAAAGCATCCTTTTATCATAATGTATGTATGTCACGTCTGAACCTGGCGACGACAGGGGTCACTAGCAGGTTTGGAAACTTTAAACACCAGCCACCAGGCCGAATGCTGGTATATTTCGGCAGGTGCTGGTAAATTTTTGTACACTACTTCTTCACTGCCCCCTTCACCAGGTATTAATAGGAAGGAAAGAGCATATATCCCCTGAGAGCAGTCGAGAGACTGGAGCACATTCCATTATGTAGAGAGGACAGGCAGGTGAGATTGAGAGCATTATTTTTTTGCGAGTGGATGTTCCTGCCAATTATTTATGAAGGGAGAGTTCAGTTTGAGACGAGCCGAGTCACCCTGAAACAGAAGGACTGGCTTTAACTTTTCAGTGGGAACACACTGAGAAAGGCCCAACTCTTTCTCTGTGTTCACAAATGAAAAGCACCAAAATGTTAAAACAACAGATTTTCTCTCCTTTGCCTTGCCTTCATAGCTATTTATTGTTTCTGCAAAAAATGTACACCTTTAAATGTAAATAGTTTACAGAAAGATCTCTATGTCTATCAGCAAATGTATTTATTACATATACTAAATATCTAGATGAATATATAAATATATTTAATTAGTCATAGCCTATGTTCCTGTGAGGTTTATTGAGAGTTTCCAACGTGTAGTTTGTTTGCACAGCCTAGTCAGTCCATAGAATATTTAGAAATGTTTCTTGTGCCTCGAGGCTTTTGTGTCTGTTCGACACGGTGCTCCTAGAAAATAAAATGTTTTCTTTGTGGTTGATGATCTTTTTTTCTTCTGTTTTCAAAGCCATGTTGCCCTCTAACGGGGGGAATAAAAGGACAAAAAAATCGGAATAATTGATAAAAAATGTGAATAAAAAAAGTATAAAAGAGAGGAGTCGGTGGCCAGGTTGAGTGGCGGTGATGATTCCTCTGGCAAAAGGTGTGTTTCCTGTTCGCCCATCTCGGTGCCTGGGAAACCTTAAAAAACAAAATGGCTGCTCACACCAGGTGAGATTTTTAGCCCTTTTTGTTTTTGGTTCCAAATCATCGTGGGCAGGGAGAGGATTGCAGCTCTTTGAATGTAGATGTCCTCCACCCTGCAGTGTGGCAGCACGGTGCCAAAGGAAACCTCCCCGCTCCTGCAGCCACCACTTGCAAATCTCAGTTAAAGCATGAAGATGAATCAGAAAAATAGATATAGGGTTGTTTAGTTTTGAGTGTGTGGAATGCTGCTTTTATTGTCAAATTGAAACCTTTTTCAAACGGAGAGGAACTGTTTAGCCACGCTATTAGGGGGACTAACGGGGAAATGTGTGGAATATTAGGTGTGAGTGGGCAGGTGTGTTCACTGAAATGTCTGTCGGTGAATGCCTGTGCGAACTGTGTGTGTTTATTTCGTCACCGTCTTCAGAGAGAATTTTTGGGGGTTGTAGAGGGTGGGTGGTTTAAAAAAAATTGTAAGGCTATGTTTCTGTTCATTTGTTTACTAGTAAAATGCAAAAAAAAAAAGTCCTCGACAAAGACTTTATGTATTACCAAAAGCATTAATGTCTGTCTATGGGAGTCTCCTGTTTCCTCCTTATTCCCATCCATGGCCTGTCGTCTTATCTTTCGCCAATCGACGTGTGCGTGCGTGACTCTCTCCTCCACATGCTGCGTTGGCATCCATGGTGCAGGCGAGGCAGGGGCGTGTGGTGGGGGTAGTGTATGTGTCAGTGATCACATGCAACTATTGCTCCTCACTTCCCCAATAAAAAAAAAAAAAAAAAGACCCTGGTGCGCTCAGCATCTGCCTTAAGAAGCAGGTGTGGAATCCCTCAAAGAACAAGACTACAGTCAGACCAGTTGTTTAAGCTACAGGTTTCAGCATCAGGGGAAACTCAATGTTCATTTGTATATTTGTTTTGTTTTTGTTGCACCTTTTTATCCCTGCATACAAAGTGGCTAAAAATGCCTTAAAACAGACACAAATGTATGACCCAACAGAATATGACATTTATGAGTGTATATGATATATCGACATGTATCACAAAGGCCATTCCTTTTCAATGTGACTGTCTCAGGCGTGGTGCTATCATCCATTACACCGCACAGACACACCCCATCATAATTTCATGAGCATCGTCGTCACCTGCCACCTTTCTTCTTTAGAAATGTCTGTTTGTTGAACAACAACTTAAAGGAGGGCATTTTGTGCACTTAATTTTTAAGAATTGGAGAATTTGGACAAAGTCTAAAAAAAAATATTTCAAATGTAGAAGGGGCAAAAACTTTAAGAGAGAATTGTGGAGCAGCAATTTATATTTGCCATTGATATTAAAGGAATAAAACATTTGAAACCCTTGTTTACCTACCTATCACCTTGTCATTGTCTTTATTTGTGGTTCGAGACACAAACCCCTGTACAGTAATTACACTGTAAGAGCAAATGAAGGCTTTAACCGCAGAGCCCAACCCACCAGTTTCTCATACAATGAATAATCGTCATGTAGAGGCTGAATAGACAATAATGAGGAGGTTTTTGCACAGCAGATCAAAGCAAGCCTCAATGGGGGGCTTGATCCTTGCCAGCCATCCAGTTTGTTTCAGAGTAATCTGTTGGCCAAATCCCAGGTTTGTAAGACAGGTTTGTCCAACCATCTGACTGCTGCTCAATTACCAACACACGCAAAGCATAGAAAAGGAGAATATGGAAGGGGATGAGCATCTTGGAAAGCATCCTGCTCTCCTTCTGGAGCTCCCTGACTGCTGAGGGGGAGGGGAGACATAGGAAAAGACTTTGGGTAGCTCTGTATCTCCATGTTAGCTCCAGTGCCATTTCAATATATAGTAGGTCTTGGACTGAGTTCCAGAAGTGGATTCTCCAAATGGAGAAATACTCACACATAACCAGTTCATTCTGGATGAAGGGCGCATCTTCGCCACCATTTGCATCTACACTGATTAGCCATAACATTATGACCACCTGCCTAAGACTGTGTAGGTCCCCTTTTTGCCACCAAAACAGTCCTGACCTTTTGAGGCATGGACTCCACTAGACCTCTGAAGGTGAGCTGTAATATCTGGTACCAAGACATTAGCAGCAGGTCTTCTAAGTCCTGTAAGTTGTGAGGTGGGGCCTCCATGGATCGGACTTGTTTGTCCAGCACATCCCACAGATGCTTGATTGGATTGACATCTGGGGAATTTGGAGGCCAAGTCAACACCTTGAACTCGTTGTTGTGTTCCTCAAACCCTTCTTGAACCATTTTTGCTTTGTGGCAGGGCGCATTATCCTGCTGAAAGAGGCCACTGCCGTCTGGGAATACCGTTTCCATGAAAGGGTGTGCATGGTCTGCAAAACAATAACATCCACATGAATGGCAGGACCCAAGGTTTCCCAGCAGAACATTGCCCAAAGCATCACACTGCCTCCACCAGCTTGCCTTCCTCCTGGGTTACCTTCAGGGAATTCTTACCTTGCGCTTGCAAAATTTTTACACTCACATCTTTTGTTGCTGTATTAGAACTACACTTACGTTAACAACCAGTGAACAACCAGTAAAAAGCGATATATATATATTCCCCTATATATATATTCTCTCCCCCATTCTCCTCTGTTGATCAAAAGTTACTGTAATGTTAGCTTTCAGACACATCATAGCTGCATGGGGGGAATTCACTCAGGCCAGACTGAGTTCTTCTGTAGGCTATGACTTAAATGCTATCCAGCTACTCTTGTAAATGTGTGATAAAGTAATACCATATATAATTCATCTCTCTATTAGATAAGTTGCAGGTCCAAAGAAGGTTATTTAATTACAGTATTTACTGTTACTGCACTGTACCTTGGTTCAATCAGAGTGTGATTTTGCTCTTTGGTTTGGTTTCATACAAGTATACATACGTAAGCTGTTAATAAGGATCCTGTTTAAAGTGGCTACTGTCTGAATTTAATAACCTGATGGCCACAGGGATAAAAGATTTGGAGCAACGATTATGCATGTATGTATGATTGCTTTCATTTTCTTATATTTTCTTGTGTGTATCTGTATCTGTGGGTACATGCTCATGGATATCCTAGCCTACATTCAGGCAACATCTACATATTTATTTATTTTATTTAATGCAGAAAGTTAAATGGGTCAGAATATAGCAAAGATAATAAATATCATGATATAATTTAGTTTAGGTGATGCCTAGGTGCCTAGACATGCCAAAAACTACTGACATGTAGACCACTACTGACCTGAGAATCAGCAGCCTTGCCAATCTCCTGCTTTGTTCTCTCTCTCCTAAAATATTTTCCAAAATCCATCTGGTCAATGAATTGAAGGATACACTGGTACAATAGCATTAGCAATAGCAAAAGACACTGTGATATTTAGTTTTCACTGACAACAACATTCTTTGGGGACTGATATTCTTCTGAAATACTATAGAGATAGGTAATATTAAAAAGCATCCACCAAAAGACACACCTTATGTTTAATCTGCACATGAAACAGGAGCCAGACACCGCAATGCAGTTTAGTCTCAGCCAAGCACAACACACTCCAGCTGAGTGTATTTACATTACCTGCCTGCCTCTGAGTGCGTGAATAGAAATGTTATTGACAGAGTTGTGTAATTAAGTGTGTTTGTTAGCGGGTGTGTGTCAGAGTCACGGACCTACTGACCCACCTCTCCACAACCTCGCTTGTCAGCTTAGTCAAATCCAGCAGCTTATCCAGGACCTACACGCCCAGCTTAGTTTTATTTTGATCGCCTCCCAGGACTGCCACGACCAGTCATACATATACACACCCACACATGCAAACTGCATGCAGAGAACACACACACCAAAGCATCACAATCATACAACAAATCCCGTGTGCCATGGAAACACAACATCACAAAGCCCTAGAGAACAATTGAGTGAGAAGAAAGTGATTCAATCACTTACAGGCTTTGGAGAGCAACAACAAAGTCTAGAAAACAACAACGTCTAGAAAACACCAAAATCTAGACAACAGTCAACTCTAGATAACAGTAGTGGCCTTTTCTAAATAGAGAAAATAAAAACCAAATATAAATAAATACATTAATTTTGCCACACAACGCACAAGGTCATAAAGTCATGGTAAAATATTTGAACTTACCAGAAAACACAAAATACATTTACAAAATATAATTTGCCCAACACTTTGTACAGGAACTGAGAATTAATATTTTATGAAAGAAATCAGTAAGCCACTGTCTAATGACACCCCCCCCACACACACACACACCAGGAATTCCCACACCTGTATCTCCCCCCTAAGTCAGCAGAAAAGCACAAAACACACAATTTATTTACAGCGTCAGTATACACTAATATAATACCATTTTGTTTGTAAACACACCTCGCCACTCATGCTGTTGTCGCTGGTCAGAGTCTCTTCCCCTCATGGCGAAGATACACACACACACATACATGCTACAGTGGACTCCTACAACTCCACTGTAGCAAGGACCATTACAAGAAGTCCTTCCTACCCACTGTCATCACAATACACAACAACTCTCCTCTGGGCAGGGCGAGGAGACTGAATGACACGTGATTGATAAAGGACATGACATTATAGTAATGCTCCGTACTTGTATAGTGCCTTTCTAGTCTTTTCGACCACTCAAAGCGCTTTTACACTACATCTGCATTCACCAGTCACACACATTCATACACTGAGCCTAAGTGCTCAAACAGAAACTAACATTCACACTCATTCATACACTCCGCCCCTGGCGGAACAGCCGCCAGGGGCAAATCGGGGTTCAGTATCTTGCCCAAGGACACTTCGACACGCAACCAGGGAGCCAGGGATCGAACCGCCGACCTTCCGATTAACAGCCAACCCGCTCTATCTCCTGAACCACAGCCGCCGTGTTACTCAACACTCTCAATATTTGCAAGTGATACTTAATTGCACATCCTGAATATGCGCACAGTTGCACTTGTGTATACATCTCATATTTGTAAATATACATTGTAAATATATTTTTAAAGGAAATTTTGTACATTATATGTTAGTTTGTGTAAATATGTCTGGTCTGTAAATTATTTGTATTCTGTGTCAATTTGCTGCTGCAACACCGCAATTTCCCCTCTATCTATCAATCGTCAGGAATCAGCTGGGACACCCAGGTCTTCATGCATCTATCTTGGTCCGCTAGGTAGTTCACTCTTTCATTT
>NC_060170.1:5961125-5968237 GCF_021292245.1 Micropterus dolomieu | reverse complement strand
CCCCCCCCACACACACACACACCAGGAATTCCCACACCTGTATCTCCCCCCTAAGTCAGCAGAAAAGCACAAAACACACAATTTATTTACAGCGTCAGTATACACTAATATAATACCATTTTGTTTGTAAACACACCTCGCCACTCATGCTGTTGTCGCTGGTCAGAGTCTCTTCCCCTCATGGCGAAGATACACACACACACATACATGCTACAGTGGACTCCTACAACTCCACTGTAGCAAGGACCATTACAAGAAGTCCTTCCTACCCACTGTCATCACAATACACAACAACTCTCCTCTGGGCAGGGAGAGGAGACTGAATGACACGTGATTGATAAAGGACATGACATTATAGTAAAACATCATACTCAACACTCTCAATATTTGCAAGTGATACTTAATTGCACATCCTGAATATGCGCACAGTTGCACTTGTGTATACATCTCATATTTGTAAATATACATTGTAAATATATTTTTAAAGGCAATTTTGTACATTATATGTTAGTTTGTGTAAATATGTCTGGTCTGTAAATTATTTGTATTCTGTGTCAATTTGCTGCTGCAACACTGCAATTTCCCCTCTATCTATCAATCGTCAGGAATCAGCTGGGACACCCAGGTCTTCATGCATCTATCTTGGTCCGCTAGGTAGTTCACTCTTTCATTTGCTGATCTCAAGGATTATTAATGTACTTTACCATGGTTTATTGAGATATCCTCCGTATCAATAAACCACTGTACATCCCTTGCCGTTTCACTACACCACAGGGCCGACACTTTTGTTTTTCCCCGTGTCCCGTCGGAAACTCAACCCTCTCACGTGATCCGTCCCACGTACTACTCTTGAAGTGACAGTGCCATTAAACAGAGAGGAACGTTATTGCTGAAATAATCTCACCAGCAATTACATAACATTATACACATAACACTATTGAACTCTGTACCCCTGGTTCACCTGGCTACATTAATTAGAGTCCGAGCATGAAACATGCAAGGTCCCTATTGGAACTGAAGGAATTCTTTTTAATGCAATTTTTTGGGGGCCTAAACATGCTCAAAAACTCACCAAACTTTGCACATAATTGACCCTTCGCTAAGCCACGCCTCGAATACACAGCTGGCCAATCACAGCGCAGTATAGGACTTGCTCTAACTGAGGTCCGACACTTTCATGGCTGCGCTACATTCACTCTAATGCAAAAGGCGTCGTTTTCTGGCTTTCTTCTGCCGTATTTTTCCAAGATATGCTCAAACGCTGTTCCTGGGGCACTTGTAATAGTTACAGTTGTTACCCAGAGAGACCGAAAGGAGAAGTTTGATTTATTGTCTTTCCAAAACCTAAAATAAATCCAGATAAATATAGGCTTGTGTGATGTTAGTTAGCTGGTTAGTTAACGCTAGCTAACTTCCTACTGAATGTAACCTTATAAATCCCTACTGTTCTGCTTTTTAACGATTGTAATAGTGAACATATAGCCTACCCAGCTTTACAGGAACAGTGTTGATCCTTAATATCGTTGTCTTTTGTCTCAATCGTCGGGGTATGCGGTGGTTCACTTGTACTATGTGATCAGTATGCTTCTATCTTTCATTTTTTTTCACGTCCTTTTGAGTCAGTTTGACAGCCTGAATACAACCTTCAAATATATAATGCAACTGCAAAACTGTCCGCGAAAATTTCATATTTTATGGGTCTCGCACATGGCTGTGGCAAAATGACTTGCTACGCCTGAGCCAAATCATTTTCACACCATACGGCCAACACTGAAGTAATCATTCATTTTATGGTTTAAACAATAGATTAAATGACTTTATGTATTAAGAGCAGACAGTGTAATTTTATCATTATTTAGCTCTCACTGCTCTCATCAACCTCATTTCTGCTGTAGTCAGATGTTTGTGGCTATTAAGCTCAGATAAACTGACTGAATGCTACCTGCAGTTCCTAATAACCAACAGACAAAGTTAGCAACTAGCTAGTGAATAGTGGAGCTTTTAGCAACTAAAGAAACACATGTCCCCTCATTAGTTGGTGAAGACCAAAAACAGAGCTAAAAGGAGAGTGATATAGACAGCGGACTCATTGGTGTGTTTATAGGTCGTTCTGCTGCCTCCAAATGGTGAAAAAATGAACTTGTGCTGCTTTATTTAAGTAAAAGGATTGAATGTTTTTAATTAGTAACACTCAATTGAGAATAAAAATGGTGTGTTTCTTGTAACCAATCATTTCTACTGTTTTCTTTTGCGCAAATGAAAAATGCTCTTTGGCAACAGTACTAAAGGTTTTCCAGACTAAAGGCACAAGTCTCACCACAATGAAACTGAGAGTAACATATGCGATACACTTGTTTATATTTTGTATTTGACTGACGTGTTTGCTTAATTAGCATCACCAGTTTTCTTCCATCTCAAATCAAATCAAAATCAAACTTTATGTGTCACATAGATCATTAAAAAAGTATAGTGTTGCTGTGTGCATAAATAATTTACAACATATAGTACAAGTATGTGCAACAAAACGAGCAATTTTACAAAAGGATGCTCAGCTCATCTTGTATGTTAGAGGTTATTTGGTTAGCATTAAAGCACTGACGCTATCATTGAGAATGTGTCAGTTCCAGCGATTATTGCATTGCAATTAATCAATTATCACTGATATTAGTTGCCCCTGTGTTTGAAAAATGTCAAAATGTCTGCTGTGCAAAAGGTTTATTATCTTAGAATGACTCTTGTAGCTCAGGATCATCTGTATTCTCAAGCGTTATTGGTCTGAAGAACAGTTCAACACATTTGTAATCCTGTTGTTAGACTGTGAAACACAAAAAAAGCCCCCAACTTAGTGAAAAAGTAGCTTTTTTACTTTGCATGACAATCAAAGGTATGTAAACAATTTATTATACGAAAAATATGTAATCAGTCAAACTGTATCGGCCATCATTTTGAAGTTGGACCACAGATTCTCTCTGGAAAGCGATCAATGAATAGTAAATGGCACATATCGCGTTACATATCCATATTCACCATTCAGTTAGACAGTTTTCATCACAAGTGAATGAATTTATCTGAGCTTCACTGGATTTCATCACCTGAGTCGAAATCCTGCAGTAGCCAGATACAGTACAGCTCTATGTCTGATCATAACGTCAGCGCAGAAAGGGGCTGAGTGACAGCGGCCTTACATGATCATCCTCCATCACAGCTGGCAGCTCAGATCAAGAGATAGACATTTGAGTGTGTGTATGTGTGTGCTTTGCATGTGTGTATATGCAAAAACAGATGGAAGAGATCTTCTGTGTTCGGGGAAAGAGGAAGGGGTCCCAGGGGACCGGAGTGAAGAGTGCACATCAGACAAGATCACTGCATCCAAGGTAGAACAAAAGCTAGTGAGCTGAGTGGCCTATACGTGACACGTAGTAAAGCTCTTCACAGAATCCCTCACTTAGTGCCTGTGAGTAACACCTGGCACATCAAAGCACTGAAGGGAAAAGAGTTTCAAAGGAGCAGGGCTGCTGGAGAGGGTTTTGTGTGGGGCCTCCATGGAGATCTGGGAATTTCTGAGTTATTAAATAGCATTATATATGTAGAGAAAATAATGTCTCTCATTGATAAAATATGCGGTACATGTGGTCAAATGACATCTTCAATCTGTCATCAAAGCACAAGTAATCATGCAGATGGCCGTTCCAATACTTAATTCAATAGATATGATGATCAAACTACATGAACAGAGGTGGACCACACTGATTGGGCCATATCTATTATTCAGTGCTACTACATATTGTTTTAAACCTAATTCAGAGTAATTGTAGTCGTTGTGCTATTGGATGGCCGATGTGTGGAATAGTGTTCATAAGTCTGTTAGATGAAACCACAGTCGGCTGTGTGGTCGTGATGGCAGCAACGGTGCTTCGGACAGCAGAAGGAGAAAGGTTAGAGGCTGTTGGAGGGAGGGTCACTACATTTGAATCCCACCAGAGTAGGTAGGAGGACAGGGTAAATAAACAATATTCTTTCCTCACCCTCAGTACATGGTAGTATAGCATGCAGAGTGAAGGACTTTGTTGCCTAGGGCTTTCACTCCCTGCCAATAGTTTCTATTTATAGTATTTTAAAGTAATGCTTTGACAGTTTGGGACATCCGCTTGTTTGCTTTCTTGCCGAGAGTTAGATGAGAAGATCACTACCACTCTCAAGTCTGTATGCCATGTATGAAGCCTGGAAAGTTGGGCTCTGTCCAAAGATAGAAGTATTCACCTAGCAGCACCTTCAATGCTCAATTATTAACACATTATATCTTGTTGAATTAATCTGTAACAAAAGCCAATGTGTAAAAAGTTGTGGTTTTCCAAGGTCTATGTGCTGGACTATTTCTTGGCCAGGAGTCTCTGCTGTTTGCCTGAAAATCTTCTGGAGACAAGACTGCATAAAGTTACTGCACCAAGAAACAGTTTGGCACGGGCACATAACCCGTTAACATGTTAATTACTTTCGGACAGAGCCAAGCTGTTACATAATAACTGTGGACGAATGATATCTGAATTGAAATGACGGGACATCACTATCTTACTCTAGGATGTTGAAGGTTTTCTCTCATTTCTGGTAACAATTATGTGGTACTTGACCTACAGGCCTTTTTCACATGTGTAATGAATAACTTAAATGATGGCTCTGTTCCCCAGTAAGCCATGCCATGAACCAGTACGCCCAATAAAAGGGCCCAGAATTTGACAGAATGAGTGTAATGCAGTCTACATTATCAGCGTGTGCTTTTCTTACAGTGACAATTTAAAATGTCTGCTGTTAAAAAAGGTTTAGTACCTTTCATGTGTCCATGCGTCGTTGTCTTTTTTCCCTCTTGACACTCAAGCGAATATATATTTTAGAAGTAATTTTTCCATCAACCTTTCACTTGTTCCACCATTTACCTTTGTCACATACCCTGAAAGCCTTCTTTCTGTCCCTGCTGGAGGAACAGCTCCCCCTTCCTGTGTTTTGTTGTAAAAACACCACAGCTTATTCACTGTGATAAACCAACTAGTGGCCACTGTCTGCATGCAAAAGGCCAACTGTTGTCTTGTTTGTTACTGTTTGTTATTACAGTGTTGTCTCAGTTTTAATGACCTCTACACTGAAGCGAACGTCAGTTTATGATACTGCAGTTTTGTATTACATCACTTGACAGAGTGAATGAGGATTTGATGGCACTTTAATGGGTGACATGATGCTTTCGGTAGAATAAATTAAAGAAAGGTGGCGTCTGTTCTGTTACTGTGCTGTTTGGTAACCATTTCTGGTTACCTGTCATTTCCTGCTGAGTCACTGGCCAAGGCAAAATGCTACAGTGTCTCCCCCTTTCCCTCCCCCTCACACACACACACACACACACACACACACACACACACGCACACACAGAGGGACAGACATGGGGACACACAGAGATCAGAGAGAGAGAGAGAGAAAGAGAAAGAGAGAGAGAGAGTGCAGAAATGGTCTGTCTGAGCGTGTATTCAATGATGACTCCTGAGTCTTGATGAACTGTGATCTTGTGTGTGGTCCACTGAGTTTTTGACCCCCACTGGGAAGCTGAAACATGAGCTGCGAGGAGTGAGCTGTCATTATGTGGTGTGTTTGTAGACTTTCACTGATGCCCTGTAGCTTTACATCCTCGTGGAAGCTGACCTTGGGGGCTGGCCAATAAATCACAGTCTTCCATTACAGACAGGTGTTATAGACCTGCTGGCCGCTGCCTGGCAGGCTTAAATGCGTGATTATGTGTCCACATTATACCCACAGTCATTTGCACAATTACATGCTACAGTTTATCCAGTACACCTCGCTTAAACTAATGCAGCCTAATAAAACAGTCCTGCAATAAATGCTCCCTTCATGAAGGTTATACTGTTCAGTTTTTGTTCAGACTCTTTCAGAGAGGTGTATGATCATTTTGGAGGCTGTTGTGTTGCTGTTTAATTGCATTGCACTACACAGAGAGGTGTTTTTGTCATGCATCATACCCTCATGATATAAACATTATAACCTTCATGAAGATAGGACTGATTGCAGGACTGTAGTAGACCGCATTAGTTTTTACTAGGTTTAGCTGATAAACTGGTAACTGTGTGTAGGCTATATGCAAGTGAAGGCAGTGACCTCTCACGAAGAATCAATAACATGAAAGAGGTGCTGTAAAAAGAGCAAGGATGTGGTTATTGATTAGGCCTACACGTGCTCAGCAGCGGCTCAGGTCTGCTGGACATGTGAGGTACCGCTGATGCTTTGGCATCCCCTAGTGGTTAACATGTGTCCTTCCAATGTCATCATAACATGTAATACCACTAGATATTGGACCACCTTAAAATGATTTTTCATAAACAGTAAGACATGTATAATACAGAACCAATCTGATCTGTACTAATATCAATTGCAACTACACTGTCTCACACTTAATGAAGAATTTTTAAATCCTGTTTTTAAATCATGAATTCAAGACAGTTGATTTGTTATTAATATGAGCCAATACTTTCTTAATGAGATTCATTGCCGTTGTTAAAGCAGCATCAGAAATGGTCTAAGGTGATTTAGGATCACTTGGCAGTGGCTGTGTTGCACATTTTAACTGTCCGGGCAGTCTTCCAGATGGCAGTGTGAAGAGGTACACTGAGGGCGCCTTGTGTGGTGTTTGGAGGTGGTGAGGCTGCAGTCCTGTGGGTGGCTATTCTCTCCTTTGCAGGGGCGTGGTCCTTCTCCTGCCTCCTGCCTGGATCAGCACCAAGGCAAGCGGCTGCTCTGCGCAGCAGTGTAACACCACACAGGCCAAACTTGACTTTACACCAACAGAGAGGACGGTGGTGATAGCGCACTGTGGTTCAGGGCAACTGTTTGCATCTTATACATTTGGATATAATGTTAACACGCCAAGGGGAGAAACTTCTGTCCGGATCTGATAATCTGTGAAATCAAGATTACACACATTTAAAAGCAGCCATGTACACTTACAGGTCAAGTAATAGAGTTGATATCGGGGGACAGCAAAGATACAAGCTGTTGGTGGCTGTGGTGACTTATGATGAGCACTGCAGTGTTGCGGGGGGGGGGGGGGCAAAACG
>NC_060170.1:5952580-5961105 GCF_021292245.1 Micropterus dolomieu | reverse complement strand
CGGGGGGGGGGGGGGGGGGGGGGGGTCACAACTTAATAATGTTCTCGTTTATAAAATTGAATGTTTTGTTGATGTGATGCGTGAAGACCGACAGGAAGTCGTTTATAGCCAACTTACAATTTACCAATCCATCACTGATGTTTCCACTTTCCAAGACCCTAGATGAGACCAGTGATGTGGGAATGCAAGAATCGGGCCACTATAATGAGTCTCATCCCGCATTCCGATATTGCGGAGGTCGGGGGGGGGGGGGAATGAGGGCGGCTGGATGCAGACTGCAGCACCAAAACACATTCTGGCGCACCGCTCTTTACGCATCGATCCCATTTGCCATTCTGCTGGGACAGCAAAGAAAAACTGCAATGACAGTGGACAGTATGGACGGAAGGAAACATGAGACATTCCATGGTTAATAAGAGCAGTGAAAATGAGATTACAGATGTGGTTTTGTCATAATGCGATTGTACTTGCATGGCATTTAGTCAGAACATGAAAGGAAACCGTGGGTTAATAAATCAGTGAAAAGTGAAGTTCAATAGATGAGCTCTCACGTCAAGCCCCTATACAAAACGTGATCTTCATTTAGAGTTGCTGTGTGTGAAAAGCGGAGCTGCATGAGTGAGTTCGTGTCTCCCCAGAGGGTGGAGGCTTTCTGCAAAAGCTTGCAGGTTTCCCCTCATCTTCTGTTGTCCCTGCGTCAAATGATGCGCCGGCGCCTTCACTATAAAAGCACCTGTCCTGGCCAGACTTCACTCGCATCTCACGTTCTCTCTCTCACACACTCACTCACCCTCACACACTCCTGAACTCCACTCTCTCTCTCTCTCTCTCTCTCTCTGACCGTACACAGCAGCGGGACCGCACACCGCCAAGGTAAAGGAAACATGAGTTACTCCAGCGACATTTACAGCAGCAGCTCCTATCGGAAGATTTTCGGAGATGCCCCCCGGTCCGGCCGCGTGGGTCTGGGCAGCAGCCCGTCCCGCCTGCACTCTGCGGGGTACCGCAGCAGCCAACGCACCTATGGTTCCCCCTCCGTGATGTCCTCCACCACCTACCGCAGGACAGCAGCGCCCGGCCGCGTCTTCTCCTCCATGCAGGACTCCATGATGGACTTTACCCAGTCCACCGCGGTCACCAACGAGCTCAAGATCATCCGCACCAACGAGAAGGAGCAGCTGCAGGGCCTCAACGACCGCTTCGTCACCTTCATTGAGAAGGTGCACAACCTGGAGCAGCAGAATAAAGTCCTGGAGGCAGAGGTCACGCTCCTGCGGCAGCGCAACAACGAGCCCTCGCGTCTGCACGAGCTGTACGAACAGGAGATCCGCGAGCTGCGGGCGCGCGTGGAAGAGCTGACGCACGAGAAGAGCCAAATGCACCTGGACTGCGTGCAGATGAACGACACGATGGAGCGCGTGAGGGAGAAGCTGGAGGAGGAGACCAGGCTGCGCGAGGAGGCGGAGAACACCCTGAAGGGCTACCGGAAGGACGTGGACGACGCCACCCTGGCGCGCCTGGAGCTGGAGAAGAAAGTGGAGTCTCTGCTGGACGAGATCTCCTTCCTCAGGAAAGTTCATGAGGAGGAGCTGCAGGAGCTGCAAGCTGCTCTGCAGGCCACACAGGTACACATCCCATTCCCGCTGATGACCCGAAGGTCCATACACTGACAGGTGGTACTTTAGTGCACTTGTCAGATTTATTGTCAGCCACTAGTCTTCAGTGTCACACTGCCATAAACACTCTAATATTCCTCAGTCCTCATGGCCTTCAGTTTTCAAAGTGATATCCATACATGTTTTGCCATAAGCCAACAAATCAATCAGGGACTGAAGCTTGTGGACTGAATTTATCAAACCTGATGGGAGGCTATTCCCTGGATTCCGTAATGGCTTCACTAGAGTATAACACTCAGATAATACTGCAAATAGTAGGCCTATTATAGAAACGCCAGATGGAGTAGGCTACTTATAATAATACAAACACATATTCAAAGTCAAATAGGCCTACGCAGCAGCCTAGGCAATAGGCTATTTAAAGTTTGACTATACGCAGGTCCACTGCAGCAGCTTTACCTATAGACTATAGGCTACAGTTTATATATCAGCAAGTTTTCCAGGAATTCAATAACCTGCTAGGTACCACAACAGGGTTCTTTTTTATTAACGTCCACTATAATAGCGGGCTTCAAGGTTTTTCTGTGTGCACGACATGCTGCGTCCTCCTCAAACTGAACACTGCGCACTGGATAATTGATGGCACTGCAGTTCCGTTTCAGCACCACGCGCTGTCCCTCCCTCCTCCTCTCTTAGATTGGGGGATCTCGAGCGTCCCTGCAGCGCCCCGCGCGCTTCGTCACGCCCCCCGTGCAAACTTCAAGATGTTTAGGCTAAAAGAGTGTCTTTTCCCTCCAGCGGTACCCGTACCTAAGTCGTCGGTGCCAATTTGTACAAAGCATATCGTAAAACTTTATTGTCTGAGGGAATTTTATGTGAGTATCATGTTACAGGGGTACGTGTCTCTTAAAATATCCGTAGGCTACGCTTTGTTCAACAAGGTGAATATAAACGTCGTGTAGGCTACTGTCATTAACGCATCCAGCTGACACTTTGGGGATAATGCTTTTTTGGAGGCCCGGAAGGGGTGCAGAGAGGGGGGAGGGGGGGTGGGAGGGAGTAAAAATGCGGAGAAATAGCGCATTTTCCAATGGGGTGTGGTCGTCCCAAGGGGGCAGCAGGCAGGACCAACCCTGTGAGGTACACAAGCAGTTGTTTTTGTGTAGCCTACATTTCAAGCTAAATTGTTTTAACAGCAGCACAACAGTGAAAATACTCTCACAGACTGACAACAAAAAAGGTTTGGCGTGTCTTTCACTGAGGCTGTTTGTTTTCATTTACAAAATCATCAATAATATCGATTCTTGCACAAATATAGTAGCTCCTCGAGTTAGAAGCTATTATGTATCATGTCATCATGATGCAGATGGAGCAAACGAAAAAAGAAGCAAAGACATTGAAGCAAACAAGGAAGCCAGCAAGTCTCCCTGCAACTTTGAGCAGAAATCAATTCATTGAATGTGCAGTGATGTTAAGTACCTCATGCTGTGAAGTGATGGTTTGTAGATTTCTCCAGGGTTTCTCCTCTTCCCTGCAGGGAATATTATTGCCGTGTAAGCTACTGACAGGACAGCTTTCTCCAGCAGAGAAGCCTGAGTCAGCAGTCGATTCATCAGTCCTGCTGCAGCAGCTCATGAACACGCTGTTTACCATACATACATGTCACCAGCAGAAGTACAGTAGGCCTATAAAACATAGAAAAAGAGTGCGCGTTAAGAGTTAACTTAAATAACTCATAACGCTGTGAGGATGATGTGAGGAGTAAGCAAAAACATCCAGTTGTAAACTCACATATATGTAGTGTGTATTCCTTAAACATGAGGCGTATTGATTGCTTAAGTTTTAAATGGTACAACATTTATGAACAGAAGTAACTTCTATGTCCTAACCTACTAACAACAAATGCTGATATTACAAAGCGCCTTTCCGTTATTCCCTTCTCCTACATCCAGGTGTCAGTGGAGATGGACATGAGCAAACCGGACCTGACTGCTGCGCTGAAGGACATCCGGGCTCAGTACGAGAACCTGTCGGCCAGGAACCAGGCCCAGGCAGAGGAGTGGTACCGCTCCAAGTTTGCCAGCGTGACCGAGGCGGCTGCCCGCAACCAGGACTCCATCAAGCACTCGAAGGAGGAGCTGAGTGAGTACCGCAGGCAGGTACAGGCCCGCACCCTGGAGATCGAGGCCCTCAGGGGCCACAACGAGGCCCTGGAGAGGCAGATTGCTGAGATGGAGGATCGTCATAACAACGAAATGGGAGAGATGCAGGTATGTAAATAACACAGGGTAGCTAGATTTTGGTATTTTTAAATTTTAGTTTTATGATTAAATTGACCTTAATATAACCAGGTAAGTCTCATTGAGGTCGGAAACCTTTTTGGCTAGGGGGCCCTGGCCCTGACCAAGATAAAAGCATAATGCAATAAGTTTCAAAACCAACAAAAATCTGACAACAGATTTCTCAGTGCTAAAACAGTTAATGATACAAGCTACATATCTCATAAGGCTAAAAGTAGGTTAATAACTATAAATTAACAATGGGGTCATTTACCACAGAATTTACATTGGTCTTGAATTTTGCTAGAGATATCAGACACAACATGGGGCCTGTAGTTAGAGGAGCGTTTTTATGAATCACTAATATTAGAAATGAACAGACTCCTTGTTCAGTGTGACAGGATAAATAGTGGCACATTTTCAAACTATCTCTGTTCACAAGAGCATGACAAAATGATTAGTATTTCATTATCTGATTGTGTGTGTTTGTTTGTGTATAGGATACCATTCAGCAGCTGGAGGCTGCCCTGCGCAGCACCAAAGGAGAAATGTCCCGTCACCTGCGTGAATACCAGGACTTACTGAACGTCAAGATGGCGCTGGACATTGAGATCGCTGCCTACAGGTTGTCTACATAACAAACACAGCAGTAATCAGTTTGGGAGATTGAACTAAACTGAATTTAAATGTTACCTTTTACACTGTTCCATACATGCCCCCACCCCTTGCTTATTTTAAATATTCATACAGAGAAAATGATTAGATACATCCACTTTCTTGGCTTACAGAAACCTTTTTAAAATCCACTGCATGAGGCAAAAAAGTTTAGTTGTCGAAATTTTAATATGTTTAATTGTTTAAAATTAAATTTCAGAGGTAAGAATTTTAAGCACAGGTTTTCAGCTGATACAATCTTAACAATACAGTCGATACTACAATGAGCTTCACTTCCACTCCAACATTTATATGAAGCATTTTTAGTTAAATTCTTCTGGGGCGACTGGTGTCCTAGTTTTTCTAGTTTTAGTTTTTACGATGCATAGTAATTGCGATGTCCCCAGTTTAATTCCTGCCTAGTACTATTGTTGTATTGATGTGTGTGTGTGTGTGTGTGTATGTCTATATCTACATATATATAAATCACTTAGAAAATACTGCACTAAGAATCTCATAGTCCCTCTTTCATGCAAATGGGTTCCACTGTAATAAGATGTGAAATGTGATAATGTGTGGGCAAATATACTGAAACAGACAGCAGAGGCACTGCCACTGATACTCCAGTGACATTAAATCCCTCAGGAAAGTTCCACTGAGATAATAATAGCAATGAAACCAGACTAGAGGAGATGTCATCTCTTGTCCCCCATCTGTCTCTCTCTCTGTCTGTGCAGGAAACTGCTGGAAGGTGAAGAGTGCCGCCTCAGCTCCGTTGGCGGAGCCATGGTCCAGTCCGGCTACCCGGGCTTCTCCTACATGTCAGCCCGCACCTACACCCTCGGAGCCTCCAGGAAGTTCACAGCCAAGCCTGCGGAGGAGGAAGAGGAGGCGGAAGAAGAGGAGGAGGAAGAGGGAGAGGAGAACGAGGAGGAGGGCGTGGAGGGAGAAGAGGGAGAGGAGGGAGATGACCAGGAGGAGGGTGAGGGTGAGGGAGAGGATGGGGAGAAGGAAGAGGAAGAGGAGGAAGAGGAGAAGGAAGAGGAGAAGGAGGGGGAGAAGGAGGAAAAAGAGGAGAAGGAGGAAAAAGAGGAGAAGGAGGAAAAAGAGGAGAAGGAGAAGAAGAAGGAGAGTCCGACCGGCAAGAACAGCAAGAGCTAAACTGCTTGTGTCAACATCATCATCTTCATCATTATCAGTAACACTTTCCTCATTCCGCCAATCACTTATATGGATCTGGTCCCTGTTCACATCATCGCCGTCACACACAAACACACTGCACAACTCTGCACCCTCCAGATGCCTCACACCTGCTGTGTTTTTCACTCTTTTTTGCTCCGTAATTCCTTTAGTAGATGGAGAAGGAGCTTTAGAAGGGAATAGATATATTACAAGGCAGAAGAGTTTAAATCATTTACATACTTTGCAGAGGTCGTCATGATTTAATATCCCCTCAGTGCAGAGAGACCTGCAGAATAGCTGTAATAGCAATAGCTAGCATGATGTTACACGAGAAACTGATAATTTTTATGATAATTCATATGAGCAACAGTAAATGTGCCATTCCTGATCAATAATCACGGTGAGAGCAATCAAACCTTGAAAGTAACAACTTTGTCAGCACACAGACTTTAGGAGAAACGCACAGCTCTTGCCAGTCCAACTTTTATGGTGCTATTTGATTTTTACATATAAAAGTTGGGGAGTACTGTAAGTATAAGATGTCATCATAGACCGAAGCTCATTCCTGAATGACGGCTCGTTGCGCAGGAAAGTTTGGAGGAAAAACTGCTTCTATTAGAACTCTTAAGTCCAACCCCACATTTCCCACGGCAGGTGAAGGCGTTCCACTCCCCTCTTTCTTCCACTCCTTTCCTTTCATCACTCTCCACTTGGTTCTGCATCTCATCCCACCTCGACAAAATGAAATGTACCACTAACCATTCAAGATCTTTGTCAATCTCTCTATTTCACTGCAGCGTCACAGCACAGCAGCAAAAGCTGTACATACAAATGTGTTGGGAGGGCGGTGGTATTTTCAGTTGCTGGGAAGGAGGAGTGCTGCAGCTTCTCCATGAGGAAGTGCATCTTTGGGAATGAAAAATGTAGAGTTTAAATTGCCGCTATATATATATTTTTTGGGGAATGAGAATTATCCCCCCCTTTGATTGATTCATTTGTCGATGAATTTATCAGCCATCTCACCTGTCAGTTTGATTTTTTAAGTCTACTTGCTTAATTTCTTTCCCTTCATTCTTCAGAGATAATCAATCTTTTTTTTCTTTCTCCTCATACAAATGTGGTGGGGGTTTTGTTTAATTTAGCTGGATAAAGGAAACAAGATGAAGGTGAACGAGGCTGTCGGTGTCAGGCAGCTGATGATGACAGTGACAGCCCTCAGGTCAGACTGTAAGTGGCAGGTTGGGCCGATGCCACGGAGGTCATGGCTATATGGTACGGATGGTACAGAGTCGCATCCAAGGGCTATTTTCATCATAACTCCTTTCTATCGCTTTGCCCTAAACTGATATATTTCACTGTTGTTCATCATTTCACCCCCCCGGGCTTTTCTTTTTGACGAATGAATCAACCAATGGGCATGAATGCATGGCCTGACTCTTGGAGCTTGAATATCTGCTGGATGGGATAGATTTCTGCTTGTTGTGTGTTCAATTAAAAACTTAAAAACTTGCCTTAACCATGACTGAAAGTTAAAATAAAACTTGTTTTCACCTGCATCTCACGTGTTTCTGGGGAGGCTGAGGAGTGCTGATACTTTCCAGCCCTCTGCTATACAACTGTGACTGTGTGTGCTGCTATCTCATGCAGTGAAGTTCCTCTCAAAGCCAAATAAAGCCATTTATTAACCAAACATTCATTACATCTCTGTGTCTTTAATGTCATGAAATAGGACTAGAAGAACTTACTTTTCAAAATATTCACATTCCCTTAAGTTTTCTATGTGAAAATGAATGTCAACATGTAAAATCCCTAAAATTAATGTTTGCATGATTAGTCATAATCTTATCATGGAGGGAGAAAGTTTCTTTCATGATTTTTGATGAGGAAAACGTGTACTCTCTGTCGTCGATAAGCCTCAGTTGTCCTTACTTAAATATAGAGAACAAGTTCATTCAACACAGATCTGAAATGATCTTTGTACAGCGTGCATTCATCAACACAGTCAACCCCCAAACCAGAAAGCCTTCTTACATTTCACTCAGCCTGTGGTACCTGGGTGCATGTACAATCACGCCACGAGGGAGGAGGTAGCAATGTGTCACCCGGTCAAGACCATTTCCCATCCATCATGGGAGTTGGAACATTCCCAAGGTCTTGGTCTTATCTGTACCTCCGGACACCCAGAGCCTCCTCACGTAAAGCATGTGAAAGAGTGAAGGACTCTGAGGCCACTCAGGTTACCTAACCATGACAATGCACAAATCATACATTCTGAAGCAGCTAAATGGAATTCAGCTGTCATTGATTTTATAATTTTCTCCTGTGCTTTCCCTACAGTGAGGTGCCAAATGGCTTCTGGGAAAAAGGCCTACTGATGTGATTACACCTAATGTAGGTCTGGAGCAGTTAAAGGACGTGCCTTGCTCAAAGGCACCTGGACAGCATTTACTTACACCCGCACAGAGGGAATCAAAACTGTCCAGTCACAAGCCCGCCTGGCTCCTTCAGGCGACAGTCTACACATTTTCATTAATGGGCAGAGCTGCAGAATGTCCACTGGGTGTTACTATCGGCTCATCTCAGCTTCTGCCTGCCCGCCCCCAGGGGTGAAAGATGGGGCAGCCTAAGATGGATGGCAGTTGCTAAGCTGGACCACCAGCACAGCTGTCACCAGCAAGAACTTCATCACAGCCTGAGAGTTTGTTTCCCTGCTACTACAGACTGTAGTCCTGTTTGTGTCAGAGTGTGTGTATGGTGTGTGGGGTGTGTGTGTGTGTGTGTGTGTGGGGGGGGG
>NC_060170.1:5936124-5952560 GCF_021292245.1 Micropterus dolomieu | reverse complement strand
GGGGGGGGGGGGGGGGGGGGGGGGGGGGGGGGGGGGGTCAGCTCAGTGGAAAATCAATAAAACTGTAAGAAAAGGAGGGGGAAAGTAGCAAGGACAAATGTTTTTGACTAAAGTATTAAATGAAAATGAGCACACGTGAGTATCAGGAAGAGAAAATGCAATGTGATACAGCAAAGTGAAGGTCAAGAGCTGCAAATATTTCCTTGAACATGTTTAGTAGTCAGACCCATTAGTCCTTCTATATCTGCAGAGAGTGTTACTTTCCAAATGTCATAAATTGCACAAATGAATATGTGTGTACAGCTCAGGGGGCCACCAAGCCATTGTTCAGTTAATTTTCATTACATTTCTTAAACTTAAATTGAATGACACACCATTCAATTTAAGTACTGTATGATGTTAAAGGAATAACTTGACATCTTGGGAAGTATGCTTCTTCTCTTTTTGTTGCAAGTTTGATGAGAAGATGCTTCATATTTACCGTACCTTACATACACCAACATGGGAGTGGTATCAAACTTCTCATCTAAATTTTGGCAACTAAGCAAATAAGAGCATTTTCCCAAAATGTCCATAATTTCCTTTAAATAATACACCATTCAAATTAAAGATGGTACAGCTTTTTTATCAGCTTCTATAGCATTAACTATGGTGTTAAAATACTCCTTACTTTAAACATGCTGTACTGTGCTAAGGTTTTAGACAGGTTGGAAACAATGCTGTAAAGGTAGAATTGTTTCAAAAATAGACATGTTAATAGATTATGTTTACGAATTAACAAAATGCAACGTGAGTGAACAGAAACACATCAAATCAGTATTTGGTGTGATCTGTCTGTAATTCTGACCAAATCCCCAATTCCGTTTGCAGGAACCTCCGACATGCTTCACTGTTGCCTGCACCCCTGTCTGCCTTGAAATCTCTGCTTGGGAGAGACCTGCTGAGACCATGCTGTCTAACTTGTGTCTTGTGGCTCACTTGCCATGTTGTATGGCTTTTGACACCTTGTTTGGCTGTTCCTCATCCAGCTGTATTCCTCCTGCACAGCTATTTCTGTTCCTGTTAATGATTGTGTTTTGACCTGCATATTGAATTTCTGATCATTAGCATGCCTTCAGTATAAATGTTTAATCATCTGACGATATGCCTACAAAACCCCTGAGTAAGTGTACCTAGAGTACCTGATGCTGTTTAGAAGGCAAGGGGTGGTTGCAATAAAATATTGATTTGATTTAGATTTTTCTTCTGTTCACTCACTTTGCATTTTGTTCATTGATTAATTATAATATATTAACATGTGTCTTTTTGAAAGAATTCTTACTTTACAGCATTTCTTCCACACCTGGCAAAACCTTTTACACAGTACTGTATAGTGTTTCCCCCCGACCCTGTACACAGGATAAGCGGTTGACGATGGATGGATGTATAGTGTTTAAATATATGCTACTCAAACCTTCCTTCTCTCAGAATACTGGAATCAGGATGATTGATGCTCTATTTTTCGGCCATGACACAGGGAGAGTTAAGACTCGGCATGAGTCTCTGTGGTGCAGAGTCAGACATGGAGTGTGTCTCTTGAATTTATTGAAAATTCAAGAGTCTGATAAATACCACAGCTCGGCAGGCTGGCCGGACACAGGAGTCGTCCTTGATTTGGCTGTGCTGCTGCTATGTGCGTGCTGAGCTCGGCTGTCAGCAGATTCTGTTGTTGTGGAGTTGCATACATTATTGAACTGCTCTCCTTCTCCATCTCCTCCTCCTCCTCCACCTCCACTGCCCTCCTGAGACCCTTAAAGATAAAGCAATAAATACTCTACCTCAGCATTTAACAACCATCCTTCCCTGTTCCTGTTGCTGTGAGTCCACAAGCATGTAATTACATTTCCTCTTTTAAGTGAGTTAAACACCATGATACTGGCGAACACAATTCACTATGTCCTTGGCATTGCAAGTGCTGACATCCTGTGTGGACACTTGGTTGGCTTGGTGGTTGAAGGGTCTTCTTGGACTAAAAAGAGTGTGTAGGTTTCCACTAAATGAAGCCTTAGCTTGACGCTCTGACTATTCCCCTCGTCCGTGACCACATCAATTTACTTAGATACAAAAAAACACTGGTTCAGGAAGATTACAGAAACAAGAGTTGATTGAGTAATGAGAGAAAAGGAGGGGGAGGGAGAGAGGTCAAAAAGCTGTGTGGCTCCACTCTCTGTTTGCCTGACTGTCCTCTAAGATTACTTCCTAAACTTTCTTGTGAGAGAATTCCCAAGCAATTAAAGGTGCAGTTAATAGGAAACAACAATCACAGTTGTCTATTTCCCAGACATTACCCATGTTAAATGTGTTTTACATATGAACTTAAATTACTGCATGCAACTTAGTGGGATATTTCTATTAATCAATAAACTGCACTTGGGCTCCTACAGAGTGCTTCATAGCTTTCAGTTTGCCTAAACTACGAATTCGATTTTTAGAAGCTGTGAAAGTTGGAATCTGGCAGAAGCTTTTACAAAGCTGCTCTATCTTAGTCTCCAGCTCACTTTCAGTTCAATATTTTCTCTTTTCATTAATTGTCTTGTCCTTCCCCTCTCCATCTCCCGTAATCCTAAGTCTCTTTGTCTGTCTATGTCTCCCTGTCTCCCTCTTGCTCTCTCCCTCTAACTCCATGGCTATATATAGACTTCTGCATTGCAGATGTCCCAGAGCCCTGCAGTTCTGGAGGAGCTGCTGAGGAGTCCCAGCCAAAATTTCAGACTGCCTGTCTGACACGGAACCCCGGGTGAGCAGAAACTGCAGACTAACTGTGTGCCACCGGATGGAACAGTTACAGCATGACACAGTTACATGTGCAGTCTGTGCGCATCACGGCTGAGCAACGTCTGGGCCATCACACTGCAGCAAGGATGAAGTGCCCCTCACAGATTAGCGTCAGAACCACTGCAGTCATAATCTTTGTGTGGGTGGGTAAGGGAGCGTGTGGTGGGGTATTCTTGTTGTCATGCTAATTTTTCTAAACCATTTCACCTGCGTTCTTACATTCTTGTTTTAAAAGATTTGCTGAGTCATGGTCTATTTATTTTTTTAGAAGCTTTAGATGTTTTTAAACCTCAAGCATGGATCGTGAATAAAAACACCTTCAATAACAGCATTAATTATACTGTATGATCACTCCAATATATATATTTTCGCTAATGCCAGTCGTGCAAAATTATTGTAATAAATCATTAAGACTTAAGACTTAATAATAACGTTGGTAAGGAGATGTATTGAACATCACTTGACCAAGGTCTACCACTATTAGTCTACAACTATTTAAAGATTGGTATAACTACAGCAGATGACAGTTAGAACAGGAAGGAAGCTTAATGGAGCCTTTTAACATCAAGGTTCAATAGTAACATAGGAAAAAAAAGAGGTGGAAGGAGTTTGTCAAGTGAGAGGAGACAAGACATACTGGTACTGACTAATAATTTTCATAATGTCATATGCTCTGTAGTGGCTGAATGGGATCGTCAACTTGCCAGTAAAGCTAGAAACTTTAATGAAAACTATCGAAATTACAGGGCAAGTTTATTTGTATCAAGGCAGTTCAAAGTGATGTACATAAAACATGAAAATGCATGAGCAAGAAATCCGAAAGAAACACAAGACAATATAAAAAACAATTAATACAATTTACAAAAAAAAACTAAGATAGAAGTTAAAAGTAAGCTAGACAAACCTCGGGATGTTGACAGCTTCGTTTACACAGTTTTGTTATTCTGTAATCTGTCATTTTGAATGTTCTGAACATGACCTATGGTTTATTTAATCTGCTCTCCATGATGCTGAAGTAAAGATCTGGTGAGTCATGCTTCAGCTTGCACCAACTGTGTTCATTGCAGGAATATTAGTAACGTATTTAGAAGAAATGTATGCAGAAATGGCAGAAAGTCGGGCGAATCGCTACAGAAGAGGGACAGTGGCGCCTTCCATTAAAACATTTTTCAGTTAGTAAACATAACTTTAAGATTAGTCTCAGATCTTTTAGATTGTTGTCCAAGTGGTTTGCATCACCCTGATGTTCCTGAACAACCGTGTGCTCCTTCATTGGTGCTTGTTCCAGTCATCCAACCCTGTGAGAAAGTGAACACCGTACACTATAATGTCAGATCCTATTGAGCTGTTGTATTTGGGCTGCAATGCTCACCCCCTTTCTCTTCTGCTGCAACAGTGGTAGACCATTAAGTATTTATGACTGCTGGGTGCTGTCAGGCCACAGAGCTGACACACACACACACACACACACACACACACAATTATAGTGTGCTTTTGCTGCCACTTGGTGTTGAAAGTGCAAATTACAAGTCTAAATGTGTTTGGGCCCTTGGCTTTACTGAAAAGGTTACGCCTTGACAAGTACATTTCCTGCTCCCGCTTCTTCTCTGCAGTGTGTCATCCAGCTGATCCAACCTAGCACCAACCCACCTCATCACATCTATTGAATAAACTCTAAATTGACTTGGTTCTGTCCAATCATAAACAAGAAGTGTTGGACCACCCTTTCTCTAATCTGAAATGTCCTTGTATTTTGTGAAATGTTGTGTTTCCAGAAATGCTGTTATGTTTTTTGAAATCTTGTCTTATGAAATGTCGTGTTTTGTGAAATGTCATGTTTCGTAAGTATTGTTGCGTTTGTGAAATGTCCTCATGTTTCAGAATGGTGTGGTGTTTTGCTGTTGTGATTAGTGAAATGTCGTGTTTTTAGAAATATGTTTGTGTTTTCTGAATTGTTGTTGTGTTCTGACCCTAGGAGCTGCAGTCAACATATATACAGTGTGAATGAGTAAACAGTCACATTAGTGTAATACACTTTTTTTCTTTTTTTTAATAAAATGTGTGTATCAGGAGCAATAGTAAAATTTCAAAAGCCTCATTTCACTAAGATTTAAAAGCTAGGTCAAAGACTAACTGGGGGCCTGAACGTCACCAGTTAGTCACTGTTATATATTGTAATGAAGAATTGGCTACACAGAATTATAATGCTGTGGTTTTTGATCATCTACAATTGTTGCACTCCAAACATATTACAAAGTATTTGTCTTGAATATAGCCCACACCTCCTATGACTTCAGAGGACTCTGCTAGCAACGTCAAGTTAGCCAGAATACAACTAAACATTAGGGGACTAAACCTTCAAAGTAAAAGCACACTGACCACTTCGAAAACGTGCACAGCCATGAGTCCGTTATTTGTGTTTCATTGTAGGCCTATTCAAGAACACATCACACCGCCAAACACATAAAATAAAACAAAAAACAACAGAAAAACAGAGACAACGACTAAAATGACACTTTGGGACACCTGCTCCAGAGAAGAGCTGCACACGCCCATGCCAGCCCTGCTCATGTACAGTTTCTGCTGCTCACCCAATCAAGATCAACTGGTCCAGCTGCAAGAGCACAGCTGGTACATGAACATGTAGGAAAGTAGATTGTTAGATTTAAGTGTTTTTATATCTTGTTCAAGGTTGATTTTACATACAGAGTTAGAGTCACCCGCTTATGGAGAAAAAAAAAATCACTGTGTAAAATGTAATCAACGTGGAGTTTATTTTGAAAACCGGAAGCTGTCTGCAGATATTATGACTTGACGCCGATTGGGTTCTTCGAGTGAAAAGTGTTGCTGTGCAAAATCTAGCAAGAAACCTAGCAGGAGATCTACCAGTCCAAATAAGGAGTTCGTGTCTC
Source organism: Micropterus dolomieu (assembly GCF_021292245.1). Taxonomy (NCBI): domain Eukaryota; kingdom Metazoa; phylum Chordata; class Actinopteri; order Centrarchiformes; family Centrarchidae; genus Micropterus; species Micropterus dolomieu. The sequence continues at coordinate 5,946,834 of NC_060170.1, read as the reverse complement.
GGAGCCACAGGACCTTCGCTGTTGTCGTTAGGCTACGATCTGCTAAGATGACAGAGCTAAGGCACCGTGGAGCCAGAGACACCGACCCAGCGTTACAAGAGCAGCCGTCAGAGGACAAGGTAACGTCAGCCAGGGCTCAGCCCTGCCATTGGAAGCAATGCTAACGCTAGCCAGCTAGCTATCAGACTCCTAGTGCATTATACTACTCATGTAACGTTAGCTAGTGAAAATGTCATGTCTAAATCGGTGAAATCCGGCATTTTAACATTATGTTTCCTTTAGGCACGGCCTCTTACTTAGTTGTATAACAGCGGAAACTTAAAATATCTTAAAAGCCACTGAAATGCGCCATACAAATCATCCGCCAAACCACTTAGTTTTTACACTTGATTGGCTGATGCTATTTACGGTCTTCCTGGGTGTGCTTTCGTCGTGAAAACAAGCAAAGCAAAATTTTATCCATATTGTCAATGCTTTCTTTATCAGGTATACGCCGACGTACAGAACGGCTCCCCTTATATTGTAAAAAGCCTTAAGTTGTATTTGAACCGGTGATTATATTTTATGCCAAGCAAAGCAACAGTGAATTGTAAAATATTTGACTGATGTGTTGCAGCTAACGTTAGCCATAACGTTATGACACGGTCTTTCATCAGGGCTGCATATGCGTTGAATTGTGAAAAGCTCCATGTCGCCTCCTCTGATAACAAGGGAAGACGATTATATTGCTGTTAACTAACTGAGGTATTTATTTTTCCAAAGGCGTTAGCTAAAGTCAACTGTTTTCTTTAGCTTGTTTACTAACGTAACGTTAACGTTACACGGCGGCTCGCTGACATCGTCCCTGCCAATGTAACAACATTAGCTTGACTTGCTGCTGCTACAACAATAACACCTGCGTTCGGCATATTATAACTCATCTCGTGTTGGATTCAGTGTAAAGGGATATTAATTCATTGTGTTGTCAACATAGATGTTAAAGTTGCTTCCCAGTGAATAGTCGGAGCCAGGGAAGGGGCGTGGCGATGGTGTGATAGATGTGGGGGATCTATCTAGGACGAGAGGACATGATTAGAGAAACTGCTATAGGCAGATGGGCATTAGCTACAGAGAAACAACAAACACACAAGGCATGTGAGGGGAATGGTGATTTACTAGTGAAGCCCACTCACCGCTATGACTTTTGTTTCATTTATAATTTTTTTGTCTTTTGGTATGTTTTAGAGCAGCCCACCAGAGACCGCTTAATGAAGTTTCTTTTTGTGGTACTAATTTGGAGTGCCTGTCAGGTTATGCAATCAGTTAATTACTTTTAATCATTATGTATAGTGCTCTTTAGGTACTATTCTGACAGTTTGACAGTGAAAGAGGTGTCAAACTGATTTTATCTATTGCATGTTTCTCTATCACCATTTCAACAATTTGTTTTTGTGTTCAGTATGATCTGGTTTATGACAGTTGTAATACCTACCTACTAATACAGAATACCCATCCACTATTCTGTTTCAGAAGTTGTGAAGTAAAGCTCAAAATGCAAACATCTGGACCCCACATGCCAAGACTGCATACATCTGTGACATAATAACGCAGCTTTTACACGTAGAGTTAATACCAGTGTAAAGAAGAATGTGGCCGGCTATATTCCATGTAAAGACAACGTCCTGGTTAGTCTGACACTGACCTGTCCCCCCACCTGGTACAAATGCCAGAGCAGAACTAGGGTTTATTCAGTGTGGTGTTAGCTGGGCAAAATGCAAGTGCAGGTGTGGAGAGCATGGTAATTGATTGCCACAATAAGTGTCCTATGTGGAAATTAAGGCAAACAGTAAATTGTCATGTGCTTTTAGGTGAAGACTATAAGCGATATGTATTACTGCAGGACATAAAGCTGTTCTGGTGGGTTCTGGTGGTAATGATCATACCAAGTAAACGGTTTGTGTGTGTGTGTGTGTGTGTGTGTGTGTGGGGGGGGGGGGGGGGTTATTAAAAAAGGTGATTATTAAATCTGTTCTGGCCCTGCTATGACCTTTTTTTTTATCTGGATCAGCTTTATAAGAACAACTCTAAAGATAATGACATTGCTTTATGAAATGAGGCTGGCATTAGTTTAGGCAAGATACTTTTTACATTGGTTTGCATAAATGGAGTGATGTTCAGTTCACGCATTTATGAATGAGCCATCAAACCACAAACATCAAAACACAGACATTTAAGATGCCTCAAAAGTCAGCTGCAACGGCGTTGACGTCCAGGTGATGTCGGGAAATCTCATTCTAAATAACCATCAGCTATTCAAAACAGTTCCCCTTACATATTTGTGGCTGATGAAATCATAGCAGCTGAAAACCTGCATCACAGACCTCCTTATTTCCTTTTGTGGTTTATTTGTGAAGGCCCACTCTCTATGGCCTTAACATAAATGTGCTCACCCTTTCACACAGCTTGCAGATTTAGCTGTTTCCAATGAATTGGAGATGAACAAAACAGATGCACTCAGTGTTGACTGACGGTGGTGTAGCAGAAAGCAGGAAAGGGGAGGAGTAGCTATTTATAACTCAAGCATCCTGAGTGACGATATTGTCTCCATAGAAACCAGCTGGCGGAGGATGGATCTGTGAGTGTGTGTGTGCATGCTTCTGTATTGAGTTGGTGGGTTTTGATAACTATTAAATAGCGTATGCTACTTTTGTAAGAGTGTTTCATATGATTTGAAGGGAAGTCACTGAAATTTTTCAAATCTTGGAAAATGTGCAGATCTGGTTTCTTTTAGCTGAGTTGATCCAGTTAAGGAATCAGTTTAGGTACACTGAAACAAAGGTGGACACACACTGACTGTTGCAGCTGTTAAGACATGATCCCCAACGTCAATATTAAATCTCTCTCTAAAGAGCCAACTGAATCAGTATGGCAGAGTATTATTGCCACGGGAAAAAAGAGAACCCTTTTATAGTTTTAATGAGGTGCCTTTCACATTATAACATATTTCCCATGTATTCACACATTTGTCAAATTATTATTATTATTATATCCATTTTTAGTGATATTTTCTGATGTGCTGTTATAACATGTAGTTTCTTGTTAAAACGGAATACTTTGGTGTCTATGTTTAATATGTCTTTGCAACATGAAAAGGACCTTTGTAAAACTAGACATTTTTCTTGGACCATGACCATCATTCTCTAAAACTGTAGGTGTGTATTTTCATTAAATTTAAGTGTTACTACAAAGTGTACAATTTGCAAAATATATTGGAGAAGCATTTCAAAACACCTTCATGAGAAGCCTCTGAATGATAAAACATTTCAATATGATATCCATGTACGTTATGAATATCCAAATAAATAACACCAAAAGGTACTTCGGGGCATCACATAGCCTTACAGAGATAATACTGACAAAGCAATGTTAGGCTTGATCTTATCCGGCTAATGATAGTCTTAAAAAGATGTCTCTGTCCTTTCCCAAATGTCTTTACCGTTGCCACAGAAAAAAGGAGGAAACAAACCTGGCTGATGTTGATGATCTTAAGCGAACGCTAGCTAGCATTTTGCTAACATTAGCTAACTTAAGATGTCACAATGTCAAGTGTTGCTTTTACAGGTCCCCCATCTTTTAACCATCTTCAAGATTTGTTTTTCTTTTCAACATAGACGAACATAGCACATCAGGAAAGGGAACCAAGCTTGCTCAACTGTTATTCGAGCACAGATCAGAAATTGGCGGGGCTTAACGAGTCGGTCGATTGCGAGGTGGTTGATTCTACATTGTCACAGTCTCATATAATGCACCTTTAACCTATTTAAGAAAGGAAAAAAAAGTCCTACAAAAGTTGATAATGGCAGAAATGTTCCCGCCTAGCCTTTGCGGGATGTTTGCCGTCACCATTGTAAAGGCAAATGTGTGGAAAGAGACACAAAATAACATATAGTATTGTAAAGTGATAAATAACTGGCAGGGTGTGAAGGCAAAAAGCAACGCAGGTGTGTTAGTAATATAGAAAATATCCAGCGGCAGTATGTGTTTGTGTGGATAGTTGGATAGAGACTGAGTGGGCGTCATGAAACAGCAAGCCGACCATCTGCTGTGTGAACGGGAGATGAGAACTCCGAGCCTAATTTGGTCAGCGGCAGGAGAGAGGTCAGTGGGGAGTGAAAAGCGAAAGGACAAAGTGGAGAGGCAGAGATCAGTGTGTTTTGAAAAGGCATCTTAATCAGTGAACAGATTGTTCTGAGAAAACGCCAAAGTGAATGGAGATGATCTGACGCACTGTTTAGCCGCCCACACGTACCCCAGCACTGGCATTGCAGCTGCTGTTTGCTTAGTACTGCAGGCTGTGTCCACCCTGATATGATGCCCCTGCTGCTGTTTGTTCAGTGACATATCAATATTTGAGTACATATCAAATTTGTCAGCTGAGGCAGCTCATATTTTTTCAGAGGGGAACCGTTTTTGCACCAGTACTGATGCTGTTAAGAGGAAAAATACCTCTAACCTACATACCATATCATGTGACTTTAGTTTTAATGTTTGAGTTGTCATGTGAATACTATTTACTTCCACGCTGACTGTTTACACTGAGGAACTGCATTTACACTCCTTTAGCTGCACAGGCCCTGTGTTGCTGGAAATGTGTAAATAAAGTCATATTCTTGTATAGTTTCAAATAGGAAAAAATAGAAACAATTTTGAGGCAAAATTAATTGAACTTATCAGTTGAATTTATCACATGACTATCTAAATAAGAGCTGTTGTGAAACTGCTGCAATCAACCCAAATATGGGATAGAACAAACTAAAATCTAAATGTTTTAAATACAAACACTGAAGATCCACTTATGATTCTGTGGTTGCACTTGTTTTCAAAATCTTCAGTGTCTTCTCCTGTGTCTCTGTCTGTCAGGGTTCAGACAGTGAGCTGAAGGTGGAAAAAGATGGTGTGTCAGACAGCGAGTCCAAGGTGGACTCGGGGGTCCCAGAGGTGCCGGTCACTTCTGATGACACCCCCGTGGTACTAAACAAGGCCTTGTCTGGACTCTCCTCAAGGTACCATCACTGTCAAAACCATATTTCTGAGTTTTGTCTGCACTAATTAAAACTTTCTTTACGGTGCACAGGCTGTTGGTGATGGCCAGCAGGAAATGTCAAAATATTTCTGGAAGTTTGACACTTTTTTTCATCTAATAAAATGCTCTGTTCTGAATTGTTCCACGAGTCACTACATTGTTCTGTAAGGAGCTGCCTGCCTAAACATGAGGCCCTTGATATCCTGGATTTCACATTGCTACACATTTGGAGGAGTCGGAAAATGAAACCTCGCACGTAGTTTTCATTAACAGCAGCTATGAATCACAGAGCGGTTGAGCCTGTCTTCCTGGCAGAAACATTACTAATGTCAAACTTTGTATGTCCCTGTCTGAGACACAGTTACACTGCTGTTGAATCACTGTGTAATGTGGATAATTCACAGTCACCACACATATATAATTGTTACCCTACATCAAGATGTCTTGAAGGACAAACGTGGCAGAGAAACACTGAAACCTGTTACCTGTGCTCACTGTTTTTTATTTATTTATTTTTTTTTAAGACAAATGGTTAAATATGTTTATTAACCTGTGTGTTTGTTCAGAACTTTGGACTGAATTGCGTGTGTGTGTGTGTGTGTGTGTGTGTGTGTGTGTGTGTGTGTGTGTTTCCTTCAGATGGAAGAACTGGTGGGTACGAGGTATCCTCACACTAGCTATGATCTCCTTCTTCTTCATCATCATCTACCTGGGCCCCATGGTGCTTATGATGATTGTGAGTACAAACAACGCTGATGGTGCTGTGCAAAAGCCCGGGACACCACTTGAGTTTGTTGCCCCACAGAAAATGTGAAAGCTTTTTTTTTTTTTTTCAGTGGAACAAAGATGCATAACAATTACACAGAATTCATGGTTTAAAATGTAACGATTGAGCCATGGTCTTGTTTATTTACATATTTATGTTAAGGTGCAGTTAATTTTCTCTGCAGCATGTTCTCATGGATTAATGGGATCCAGGCTCTCTAGTAACATGCAAGAAGTCTGCTCCTCTCATCTGGGAATTCCTTGAAAATAGGCCTGTCGGCTATTTTGTGTCACTAGGACACCAGGACGTAGGTGATACGGTTTTTCTCTGTGCAGGTCCTCTGTGTTCAGATCAAGTGCTTCCAGGAAATCATCACCATCGGTTACAGTGTGTACCACTCCTACCACCTACCCTGGTTCAGGACATTGAGCTGGTGAGCATGCACACAAACACAACGTCACACATTTTATACAGCTGTATGTCCTCACTTGCTTCTTTCTTATTATGTTGTCTCGTGCTTTATTTGTTGCAGACTTCCTGAGGTTTGTTTTTTGACCTGTTTAAATCTTGAGTAGATTGTAGATTATTAAGCCAATCAGCAAAAATGGCAAATCATATTGTGACTCGACACTGCTGTTTTGATTTTTAAGCAATAGTTGTGTACAGTATTAGTGTGATAGATAGCAGAGCCCTGACATTCACTATGCCATGAGCCAGAAAGGATTGGATGAAAAATCGAAGCTGAATCCCTTGTACAGTGGACTAACAAAACATTTGGCCTTCTAACGAAGTGAGTCAGTGAGCGAAGATTCTTCAGATTAAATGTCTCACTGGTTTTTCTGCAGGCATACTGAATGCAGAGTCTGAGTAGCTGTGTAACTGTGAGATGTGTACATTCACTTCACCCCCTCTTCCCCACAGGTACTTCCTGCTGTGTGTGAACTACTTCTTCTATGGTGAAACTGTGACAGATTACTTCTTCTCACTGGTGCAAAGGGAGGAGCCGCTTCGCATCCTCAGCAAATACCATCGCTTTATCTCCTTTGCCCTCTACCTCACAGGTACAAACACGGAGACTCGAGCTAGACTGAGTTCAGTTATTATGCATTTTGTTAAAACGTGTTCATTTAGGTCATTCATTATTGACTCATGTCATGTTTGTTATACAGCGACCACATTTTGTTCTTGACTGCGCTGACAGGTTTATGGGCAGAGCAGAAGTCACACATTGGTTACCACAAAACAGTAACACTCTTAACACTATTACCCTGCCATACAGAGGAGAAAGTGGCTGTAAGTTCTGTTGTGGCCTAAAAGTGCTACAGGTATGACTAGTAGTTAGCAAATATCTTCGGGGCCAAAGAAATAAACACATTTACATTTTATCAACTGAAACCATTAAACTTAAGGGGAACAGAGAAATAGGCAAAGGTCATATATTTAATGAGTGAAGCTAATGTTTAGACTGTCAAATGCTAATGATATTGATGACAAAAGACAGGATTGGATCTCTCAGGCTTGTCTAAGCACATGAAGTTGATTTATTCATTTGACTTTCAAGAAGGGAAATATAAATATATAGTATTAATATTAGGAGTCCAATCAAAATATTTCCACTTTGAAGTAATCAAAACATTTTAGAACATCAAACTTGATAACTTTACATTATTAGTTTAGATACTTTGGAGTTGGTTATTTCAGGCACACGCTTACCTGAGAAGTCCCGCTTCCTGAGCTGCAGGTTGTCACTTAGTAATTCACTGCTAATATAGCTGCCAGACAGGATGTGGACAGGAAGGAAGCAAACCCCTGCTTCTTGCCTACTAGATTCAAGGTGAAACCGAATGGCCCGGCTTTCTCACGTCATCTCCGAGAAGAGAAGCTTTGAAGATAATGCTGTCATGGCAGAAAACGCTCAAAGCGTTTTGGCACACCATATTTTTTTTAGATGTCACAGCATGTCCAGAGCAGAAAAGAGTACATGTCAAATCTAAAACTGTGTGTGGCCAGCTTTCCAAGGGTCTCCATCGTTTCTGGTTTGAGCCCTTTTCTTCCAGTAAAAGCACTTTTGTCTGACATATTCTCAGCCTTTCTCCTCACCTCAGTATTGTGTACAGTATAAAACAAATGGCTCCAGTAATCTTGGTCACTCACTGCACATTAACTGGGCTTTGTCTCTGTCTGAAATAGGTCAAGCTAAATTTAGTTAGAGTTGACCAAAGATGACCGTGATTCTTTTTTAATTAATCTCCCTCTTCCTTCGGGCGCTTCATTCCTCATTGTGTGCTTATTATTATAAGATATTTCACATGACATTTGTCCGTTCGTTGCAGGTTTCTGCATGTTTGTGCTGAGTTTGGTGAAGAAGCACTACCGGCTTCAGTTCTACATGGTAAGTGCCCCCCATCCTTCCTCCTGGCCTCTAGCCCCAAGGCTACTGAGTTATTGATGAGGCTAGCTAAAACACAATCAAAAGTGGGCTAGAAATTGCCCTAATAGAAATGTCTGGCACACAGTCATTGCAACTGTGTTCAGTGTTAACCAGAAAACGAATGGTGCTGTAAAACATGCTGAAAGTGCTCTTGTGTCAGTGTAGTATATTAAATATGTATCCTGGGAGGGTATGCACATCACAGGTAGTTTTACAGCTTCACATACTCAAACATTCCCACCTATCAGTTAAGCATGCCCACAAGCTTTAGTTGTCTGTATGTGAGGAGTGTAGCTAGGTCTTGATGTCGACGAGGAGGCACTTCCTCCACTCACATTTCCCAATCACATTGTGCATGTTATCTGGTCACATTTTAGCTGTTATTGCTACCAGATGTTGTCCTCGCAGAACCCATCTTGGTCACTGTTCACAGTAATCTTTGGGTGGTGTATCACCAGGAAAGCACAAGTATATGTTGTTAGCATATGTCCAGTCTTTTGAGAAATGTTGTAATAAAGACTCGCACATGAATAGGAAGGTTTGATTTGCAAGCTAATTGAAACGTATCCTAGTGGAAACACACTTGGTTAATTTTGTTGTGTTGTCTGCACAGTTTGGTTGGACCCATGTGACTCTGCTGATTGTGGTGACTCAGTCTCACCTTATCATTCACAACCTGTTCGAGGGGATGATCTGGTAAGTAAACAGTCCCTTATCTCCTCTGATACTGTACATTTGAACTAATTCTGCAGTAAAATGGCTCCGTAAGTAAAATCCAATTATGTTGAAATCCAACTCTGTTAAATTATAATTTAAATGTTAAAGCTCCGTATTTGTACAACACTTTTCTAGTCTTTTCGACCAGTCAAAGCGCTTTTGCACTACATCACATTCACACACTGAGTCACCTAAGTGCTCAAACCGAACAGAAACATTCACACATATTCATACACGGGTGGAACAGTCACCAGGGGAAATTCGGGGTTCAGTATCTTAAATTTTCTCAAATTGCCTCAGCACATGTCTTGTTTCCTCAAACATATGTCCCCTCGTCTCATATGACTCTAATGTAAACTCTTTTTTTGTCTGAACGTAGGTTCATTGTACCAATTTCCTGTGTGATCTGCAATGACATTATGGCCTACATGTTTGGCTTCTTCTTCGGCCGCACCCCTCTCATCAAGGTTGGTTGTCTCGCCGTTATTCTTAGCTTTATAAACCATTAATACAAGCACCATTTGTCCAGACTATTTGGTCATCAAGCTCACTCATATGCTTCTAGCAAATCAATACCCAATATGTGAAGATTATTCTCCTCTGCAGTTTTGGATGTCATGTCGGGGCAAGTCAGGACTGTGTAGCAATCATTGTTAGGTCCTAAGCGGTCTGGGTGACCCATGTTTTGGACACATTATATTATTGTGTGGTACATGGTAATATATTAATCTGGTATCCACACGCCTGACCGTGTCCTCTGCAGCTGTCACCTAAGAAGACATGGGAGGGATTCATCGGTGGATTGTTCTCCACCATCGTGTTTGGCATCATGGTAAGATGGGGATTTATTTCTTGTGCCTTTTTTAGATGGATAATCTTTTCTCTGACATAATTTGACTGGGAAGGTACTGGGCTCTTTTAAAAATAAGAGCCACAGGCCAGTGATGTGACTGCAGAGTAACTGAAGCTTGCTCCTCTCCCAGCTCTCCTACGTGATGGCCGGCTGGCGCTACTTTGTGTGTCCAGTGGAATTCAACAACGACTCCAACAGTTTCCAGGTGGACTGTGAGCCATCAGATCTTTTCCAGCTCCAGGACTACGCCTTGCCCAGCATCCTGGAGTCTGTCACTGGATGGGTAAGACTCAGCAGCGCGCTCCCTCTCTCTCTCACTCTCTCTCTCACACAAACATTATCAATGGAAATCAAATTTATCAACCCATGGAGGTCTGGATTTGGAGTCACACTCAAAATCAAAGTGGAAACCCACACTGCAGGCCGATCCAACTTTGATGTAATGTCCTTAAAACAAGTCAAAATGAGGCTCAGTAGTGTGTGTGGCCTCCACGTGCCTGTATGACCTCCCTACAACGCCTGGGCATGCTCCTGATGAGGTGGCGGATGGTCTCCTGAGGGATCTCCTCCCAGACCTGGACTAAAGCAGCCAACTCCTGGACAGTCTGTGGTGCAACGTGGCGTTGGTGGATGGAGCGAGACATGATGTCCCAGATGTGCTCATTTGGATTCAGGTCTGGGGAACGGGCGGGCCAGTCCATAGCATCAATGCCTTCCTCTTGCAGGAACTGCTGACACACTCCAGCCACATGAGGTCTAGCATTGTGTTGCATTAGGAGGAACCCAGGGCCAACCGCACCAGCATATGGTCTCACAAGGGGTCTGAGGATCTCATCTCGGTACCTAATGGCAGTCAGGCTACCTCTGGCGAGCACATGGAG
>NC_060170.1:5925666-5936024 GCF_021292245.1 Micropterus dolomieu | reverse complement strand
AGACTGCAGTCCTTTGTCATCCAAAGTTCAGTGTCTGGAACATGTCACACTTAGGTGAGACAAGGAGTATCCTTTTGATGTGGTAATAAAACAAAGAATAAGGTCAGTTTCCACGGAAACGTGTGTGGTGGGGCCAGTTTTGATAGGCTGTTCAGGGAGATGCCAATGGCTGGCTCGTGTCCCTTTGTCAGTTTAACAGTCAGGCCCCGCGTTATCAGCTTCGGAATCAAAAAGGTGCCAGTTTTATGGTCGGGCTAGCACTTAGAGAAAGCAACTTTGACCCCTCCCCTTCTTCTCTGGGGAGGAGAAAGGAATTTAGGGTAGCTCCAAATTTATTCAATGTGAAATGCACAAATCCACACCGTTGTTCACTACAATTGTATATGACCATGAATAACCCTGAAACAGGACAAAACATACTTTTCTCTTGACTACTTTATTGACAATTTGACATGGACCATTTTCACAGCAAGTATGTTGCGATGTTAATAGTGTAGTAAACACAGGTGTAATTAACTGTGATTATGGACTCTCATTCTGGCGTAATAGTCAAGGAACATTGCAAACGTACTATGGGCGCAGTGATATTACGCAGCACGTGAAAATAGTCCCCGTAGAGTGCAACGCGGACTACTTTCAGGTGGTATCACCAGACTCAGGGAACTGCTGGATGAACGGGAGAAAGGTAAAAATCAATTGTTTTACTCGAGGGGAGGTGGAAAATGAGCTTAATTCCCCAAATGGTGGAATATCCCTTTAATTAGTTTGATAAAATACACCTGTGTTTACAAAACTATTACACTGTAACATAAATTCTGTGGGATGGGTCTATTTAGACAGTCACAAAAGGGAATCAAACTGCTGACCCTTCAGTCATGAGACGACTTGCTCCGTCCCCAATAGTATTGTTACCCTGTGATGCCCACTCCTAGGTGTGTCAGGTGGGGCCCAGCAGATTCGCCAGAGGGGGAGACTGAGGCAACGTTGGAGAATATGAAGAGGGATCTGCTGAACATCTACTCAGGCATGCCATCTACTCTCTTTTTGGGTAATTTTGTTTAGACTTTAGTAATTGGTAAAGATCTGAACACTGTGTGTGTTGGGCGGCTACAAGGCCAAATTGTTACTTGGGTACTAACAATACATTTGTATGTCTGTATACACAGAGGAAGGAATGAGTTGGGCAGAGAGAGCAGAACCAATGATGGAAAAGACATACGTCATCCTGCGGAAATACCTAAACAAAGTGCCTGCTCCAGCGATGTCTGAGATCGAATAGGAATGGCTATTTCTCTTCTCTCAGAAATGCCTATTCTCACACTTTGGCCTCCTGACGGACGTCGATGTCCTTCAGAAGCTACAGGAGGCAATTAGTCGACGAGGACAGACCATCCTGGATTACTGTGCAACACTGGACAACCCCAAGATCCGTGATGTTCTGGCCTGCTATGATCCAGACTCTAACAAGGCTGCCTGCATCGTGCTGCTTCTAATGTTGTACTTCAAAGAGCCGAAGGAGAGTTTGATGCTTGAAGTTGATGATTTATTATTCAAATATTTAAAATGCAAAATGAGTGATTACATTATCAACATTTACCTTGCATGATTTACTACCTCTGACCAATGAACAATATTTATCCTTTATCCTAAATCCATGCTATTGTGTGTTAACTATGTTACAGCCATGTGCCACTGCTGTGGACGTCAATACTGCAGAACTCCCCAGCACCCCCTGCTTGATCATTCAAGGTAATGTTACTTTGATCTAGTATCGACATTTCTAACTCATTATTTTCTTTTCATTCTAGAAATCTACATGACCACAATAAATAATTATAATTATAATTATAATAAGAATTAAATTTGTATAGCCCTTTGTATCTTAAGCAGATCGCAAAGTGCTCATAACACAAAATGTTGTATCTGTTCATTTCAGGTGACATGATGAAGCCCTCTGGATGGCTTATATCCATCAAGGGACATGTCGTGATGGGCCCACACCCTTTCTTTTTACACGGAGTAGCTGCTTTCTTCAGCAGCTATTACGTCTTCAACCTTGAGTATCCTGCCGCTGGATCGTCGACGCTGGAGTTCATTCAAAGGTATTTTATAAAGATCACATTTAATCTTGTAATTCACATTATAGTACAGGCTTCCAACTCAATGATTGTCTTGAGGTCTAAAATGCTGACAAACAAGGTACCTGAGGCTAGCCTGGTAAGACCATCCTGATCTCGCGAACTCATTCAATTTCGCTCTGCAGATCAGTCTGGTTTTCTACACGTTATGCTGACAAATACCTGCCGGTCCAATCACAGCTATTTATTTTGTTTTGGGGCAGGCTATGTAATGATGATTTCGAAACGTCTATTGCGAAATGCGAATGTATTGAATGAAGTAGATGAAATTTTCTTTAAAAGCAGAATAAAATGCTCTCAGGCCCTTAATTGAAAAGGATGTGTTTGTCATACTTTCAACAGGTTTTGGTTTTAATTTACCAACTGGCCAATTGCGTGAAGATGCATTTCAGTGGCGGCGCACGTTGATATGGCCTCTCATAGTAGAAAATCAACCACTTTGCCTCAGGCAAACCTAACCTGAGGCACCTTGGCTAAAAATGGCTTAAAAAAATTATGGTGAGAGTAGATCTAACAAGTTTGGATTATAAATCTATTAGGGTTTGATGTGGGGAAAAAGCACAGCAAAAAGCACACCTTGATAAATGCTGTCTGCAATACATACTGTAAGTCTATTTAAACCTGAAACTATCTTTGCTTATTAACAGGTGCTTCCTGGGCATCAATCCTGAAAGAGGCTCAAAGACCAAGAAGCGGACAACAATGAACACCTCATTGCAGCGGTAGTTGTCAGGCTCAGTTTTGAGTAGCCTTGTTCTATTTGTAATTTTTCAAGACAACTTTGCACTACAAGATTTTTACACAATGCTGTTGCGTGTGGACATATTATAATGTTTGAGACCTGACCCCTTTAAGACATTCCTTCATCGCTCTCTCCCTTGCTCTCTTATCTTGCCATGAAGGCCTCATTCCCATCCTGTCCATTACTGTTATTGTGACACAGCTAGTTGAATAGTTGAATTGTGAAACAGGTAGTTGAATTGCAAGTTTGCACAATTTCTCTGCATTTTAAGATGGCTTTTATGACTAGAAAGTTGAATTTCTTGAACTCTTAAAGTTCTTGGCATCTGCTGTACATTGATAAATATTTATTTGTTAATAAATATGCCATTGGGCTAACATTGAATTTACCTCAGAGTTATTTGTTGGGGGGAGGGAGTTAATTGTACAATGATTGTAAATTCACAGTAAATGGAAGCTTCATCTGCATTACTTTTAGAGTAAGTTACTGGAAAATTTTAGCATGACTTCCACAGTACACATTGTAAATTCACAGTAAATTATTGTCAACTTGTACATTACTTTCACAGTACACACTGTAAAAGTACAGGGCCTGTAACTGTAATATCACAGTAATTCCTTTGTCATTGAAGCTGTGAAGTTACAGTATACAGTTGTGCTTTTACAACAATGCATTGTAATATCACAGATATAAAATTACAGTAAATTGCTGTGAGTATATTTCACAGTATATTGCTGTAATCCTTACTGTGAAAATCATGCAAAATTTATCCAATTATTTATTGTAAATTCACAACAAAAAATTTAGCAGTGAACAATTTCAAACTATATTATCAGTAGCTTATAGACCAGAAATGCAAATACTTGGGGACCTTTAGCCAGCGTTGTTTATGTACACTTACGTTTACATGTCTTTCTCATAACTACAAGAACACACAGCTTCATCACCACATTTGTAGAGTAACATACAGTCAAACAACACTTGCAGACACAAAATAATCACACAAATAGATTAAATACATGGTAAAGAAAACGTTAGGTGTAAACATAGCATAAAAATAAATTTAGGTGGTGAATAACATAGTCTTACCTAATGTCAGCATCGGCAAACACAGCTCTCAGCCAACTCAGCTGCAGTTACATATAATTCATCATCTCTACTGTGGCTCGCTCCACCAGCCTGCACTCCTAGTTGCCGTTAGCTGTATGCTAAGTAGGTAGCTACGTTGGCTAGAGATGAAAGTAACAAATTACAATCAAAATGATAAAAGCCAGATTACCTGTCCAGTAGAAATAAAGCGACCACGGTGTAACTTTTCAGCCCCTTGGGATACCTCAGTTGTCACCATCATTGTGTCAGGATGCGTGGTTGGGTGAGCAGGTTGGAGGACCCAAACACACTTACAAACATAGTGGAGTCCAGGGTATTCAAAGTAAAATACACGTCAGTAGTGATGTGCGGATTTGTGATACCAACGTTTCCTGCTCTAGGATTGATACTCATATAAAAGGATCAATATCTAAACTCAGTCATTTGGAGTGAGTGTGTGTTTTATCTTAAGTATCTTAATGTCACCAAGTCTAATTATACTCGGTTGATAGGAATTACTTTTCCTTCCGCCTGTCAAAGTCATGCTTGCGCTACGGCTCTGTGACGGAACTTCTTTGAAGTGCGTCGCTGCAGACCTTCACATTTCCCGCGATTGAATACTGACACTGGCTGACTGTAAAAACAGTCACGTCTGGCTGTATTTTAGCTGTGAAGGTAATAATGAGGCTGTGTGTGTGTGTGTGTGTGTGATGTGTGTGCAAAGACAGTGAAATACTTTGGCAACACCGCAAACTTCGCTAACCATCTGAGATTAAGTCTGTCACAATAATAGGATGATGTTATGAAGCGGCAGTTCTGAACAGGATATTTTCATTATAATTTAAGAATATGATGCAGCTATTATTTTGAATTGGTAAGGCTATAGCCTACTCTTTATTTCTCTCATAAATACAGAAATGGGAGGGGGGAGGTCACATTAAACTAGAAATAAAATATGTAAAAAGTATTGGTATCGGCCTGGGTATTACTTGGTATTGGATCATATAGGAATTAAGTGGTATTGCACATCACTACTCGTCAGGAGAGAGCTGACCAGGTGCGCGCATGTGGGTGGCTCCAGGCCCAATCCCAATGTCCACCCTCACAGACTCGCAGACTTTGAGGCGCGTTCCCGGGAAGTCCATGAGAGCTTAGGGCTGTCCCACTGTCAAACCGTCAAGTGCGCGAGGGCTCTCTCGTGGACATTTTGAGCTCTTTTTAGACCCATTTCTTGCAGACCTTGGCTGAGGGAATTGCCCACAGTTCATAGCGGTATGACATGAAACACGGGGGTTACCGGGGGAAGCCCGGAAGCGAGAGAAATATCACGGCAAATCTGCGTTATAAGATAAGAAGAAAACAGTAAACAAACTAGCATCGACACCGACGCTGATGTTAACATTGTTGAAAGATTTCTTTAGTTTTTGCTTAATGATGCTGTTTGACCAACAATAGTGTATTGATTATTGAAAAATATATATTGACATTTACCTCTCTTCCACTCTGTGGGGCGAGAGCCTGCAGGACTTAAAATCAGGTAAAAACATAAAATAAAAAGTGTGCAACCTGTTTCAGCATGGTCAAGCTGATAAAGTGGAAAAGGGCTGTCCTGTTCAGTTCATAGCCGATTTTTATACTCTCTTTTTCAGAGTAGCTAATGTTTTAATATGTATTGGTGTATAAAGACAGTTTCAACAAATATGACAAAGTGTTTTAGAAACAACTTGCCTACCCTGCCTTTTAAGTGGACACAAGCACAGCACATAATCTGTACCTGGAATGGAGACAATGACTGCCTTTTTAAAAAAAATTGTCAGTGAAGTAGAAGGCAAACTCACTGCAGGCACTGGCAGATACAAGTTCAGCGTATACTGACAGGACGGTTTGTTAGCCTGCTGACAGTAGCAAACATGGCACATGCATTATTATTGTTATTGGAGATAAGGACATATTTCTCAATTCTAAGTTAAAAATTGTGATGGGGGGGGTGGGGTGTAACTGTGACAAATGTGGGGTTTAGCGGACTGGAATAGGGCGAGGAAGGACCGGAGGAGATGAGGGTAACCTGGATGGGGTTTGGGGTGGTGAAGAAAGTGAATCCTCACTGGTGGTTGTTGGTGAGGGGGCTGGAAACTCTTCCTTTTAGCTCTGACATCTCCCATGATCAAAGCTCAGGAAGGGGGCTGAGGTGGCTCTCCCTCAAGGTTTCTACTGTGTTATGTCTTGATCTTGTTTTGATTCCCCTTGTCTCGTGTCCTTGGCGAAGGGAACAGACGAGTGATTTAGGAAGTAAAATAGGTTACAGATGCACTACAATTTTACTGACTTTTTGAGGCAAAGTCAAAATACTTTCAAAGTGAAAGTATGTTCTCCAGGTGCACACTTTTGGGGAGGTTTGTTGCTCCCACTCCCATTCGCAGC
This sequence comes from Micropterus dolomieu, assembly GCF_021292245.1. Taxonomy (NCBI): domain Eukaryota; kingdom Metazoa; phylum Chordata; class Actinopteri; order Centrarchiformes; family Centrarchidae; genus Micropterus; species Micropterus dolomieu. The sequence goes on along the minus strand of NC_060170.1, from coordinate 5,929,634 downwards.
TGACCACGATTTGTGTACAAATCTCAGGGCGCTGGGCTCTGCCTGTTAATCATCCTCCAATTTCCCAGGGAAATTATTTACTCTTAGGCTTTGCAGCTAGAGAGTTCCTGGGAGGACTACCACTTTTAGATTTATTAGCCGGTACATAGCTCTCCTGTTTCTGTTGGTGCTAATTAGCCATGTGTTAGCATGCTCTTGTCCACTGAGTCCATGGTAAAGTAGTGTAATTTCCATAGATAACAACAATTGGTGGATTTTGGTTTTCAGTGCTGCAATTTTCTGTAGAAGTTTGTGGAAGTCGAGTAGGGGCATCTGCTAATTACTCATAGGGATTATTTTAAGTTTCCTCTATTTTTTTAGACAGGCTACAGTCTATGGTACTAGGGAGCTAGGGAGGGACGTTTTGCAGACGAGCATTGGCGTGGTTTTTACGCCCCCATGCAATATTGCAGACTATTCTGTCATGGCAGATACGTCCCAGTATTGTTAGACAGATAGCGAACATCAACAATAAGACTCCAGTCTAGTTTTGACTCCAGGTTGAGTGTTTTCTTTACTGAAATCCTGGTTGTAAAACTGCAATACAGTATAAAATAAACAACATGTTACAGTCAAATATGTGCAACATCAACATAAGTATTACTACCAGCACAGACACTGAAAGGAGTCAGAACACAGACTCAGTGTTGACTAGTTCCAGCTCTCAGTGAGTGAACACTGGACCAGGGCCGAGCACAGCCTCTGAGACCGACAGAGGCCAGTTTGCCCGCCTGGAATACAGTACAGAGGTGGTTTTCTTGCCGGATTTGGTTCTTGGCACCCTGGGGCTGAGTAAGCTAATAGAACCGCTAGCAGCACGGCTAACCGACCGAGCTAATAAGCTACAGATACAGGCAGATAGGCTACAGTTAGCGGGTTAGCAAAAGTAATGTTGTCCATAATAAAGCTCTGTGTGAGTCATCTCAGTACTGGATTCCCTGGTCTTTGAGGCTATGTTCGTGCTGTGTTCACTGGGAGGCTGCTGAGTGAGGTTTCATTGTCTGCTCACTGGGCTTCATTCCCAATCAGGCGCCGCACTCCGCCATCATCCCCCACCTCATGTGACGGCGGAGGATGGGAGACTTCATCTGCTCTGCCCGGTCAGAGCACTGAGTATTTACACTCTGAGGCCTCCCGGTGGAGGAAAGCAGACCAGTTGCTGGTGTGTTTCGGGTCCCCCAAGGCTGGGCTCCCCGCTTCTAAACACACGATCAGCAACTGGATCGTTCAGACTATTTCCCTGGCCTATCGGGTGCGCGGTTTGCCTTCACCTATGGCCATGAGGGCGCACTCTACGAGAGGCATGGCGGCCTCTAGGGCCCTCCTCGCAGGGGCTTCGCTCCAGGATTTGTGTGAGGCAGCTGGCTGGGCCACTCCTCACACTTTCAACCGGTTTTACAGTCTGGACCTTCCTTCTGCACCCGGCACCCGTGCGCACTCCTCCTAGTCATGCCTACAGGTTTTTTGCACGCTGGAGGGCAGGCGGGGGCTTCGGCGTGGAATAGTGGGTATTCTGCGTTCCCATAGTGTCGTCACCTACACAGTTCGAGTTCCCTCGAAGGGGAACGTCTCGGGTTACGTATCTAACCCTTGTTCCCCCGAGAAGGGGAACGAGACACTGCGTCGGTCGGCCACACCTCGCCCCGCCTGGAGTGCCTTGCTTCATAGCAAAGAGCTAATGTGTCAGGTGTGCTGGCGTGCTTATATACGCCTCCAGTTACGCCGTCACACGCTACCGTTCTAGCAACGCCAATAGGATTGGAGTAGTTTCATTCATGATTTCAGCCCTGCCACGCCCAGAGGCGAACAGCTGATCAGAATTAGTTCAATCAAATCTGAGTATATTGAACCTGATGGAAGCGCATGCAATGAAAAAAAATCCATCATTAATGGAGCTCTGATACTACGATTCGCCATGGCAACGGGTAAATAAAGAGCAGAGCCTGCGTTTTAATCGGGTGGAGCTAGAAATACGAATGCGTGCCAACGCAGACCATGATAAGTTATTTATGTTAAAAGGCAGGAGTAGAGGAAGGATCAATGCATTAACAATACTACATTTAATACAGCGTTGCTCATTCATCATTTACCAAACTGGAATAAAGTGCTGGAATTCTCCTTTAGTCCAATTAGGCTACATTTGATTTTTAAATAGGCTAAATTCAGCTGTAACCTGAAGGCACAAAATGCCGGTGGCAATCAGCTACCTGAAGATGAAAATATTAGGGGTGGGAAAAAAAATCGATATTGCAATATATTGTTGTGCTCTCTGTCGCAATAAATAATCGATACACTAATGCCCAATATCGATATTTTATTACAACACAAAATGATTAATTTACCCATTGTCAGTGTCACTGTCACTACCAAATATCTACCATTCTGCTGTTTGCGCCACTTTACCCCTATTTACTCGAACAGCGCCCCCCCGCAAACAGCGGCCGGTGAAGAACACAAGTTAACTAACAACAACAGAGAATTGCAGAAAAAAAGAGAAGCGAGAAGAATGGCGGAAAACAATAAAAAACTAATCAAAGACCCACCCGCTAGTTTCCACTCTAAAGTGTGGTGACACTTCGGGTTTTACGAGACAGTCGTCGGAAAGGCAGTGGATAAAGACTATGCAATCTGCAAGAACTGCTTTGCAAAGATAAAATATAACAGCAACACTACGAATCTGCAAATGCACCTCGTTCGCTATCACGGTGAACTACTCTCAGGTGATAATGAGGGCAAACCAAGTCAGCCGACAATCACTACTGCGTTCAAAGCAAAGCTCCCCTTTGGGTCGCAGAGGGCACAGAGTATCACTAAGTCCATCGCCGAATTTATTTGCAAGGACCTTCGCCCTTACAGCGTGGTCGAGAATGATGGATTTTGCAGAATGTTGACAACACTGGAACCGAGATACGAGATACCGAGTCGTCGGCACTTTACAGACAAAGTCATCCCTGTGTAGCAGATCTCGGCTACGTAAAATTTTAATACAGTTATGAAAATTAATATTTCCGGGAATACCAATTTTAATACAGTTATGATAATTAATATTTCCGGGAATATCAATTTATACCTCGAAATTAGGAGCACCACCTAAAGATTTGCTTGTCCGCCCAAGGCTTTAGGTCCTTGAGTATAGCCTGAGAATTATACCGAGTTCGGTTAATTCATTAGTTGTTATTCTGAAATCGTAAGGTCAATCAGTCAGTCTCAGATCTGAGCGTAAGTTCTGTGTATAGGGACTCTAGATTCTGAATAACACACACACATACATCGCTGTGCTCAAAGTGAATTTATTAACTAACAGAAGAGGGTACAATTGTGGGTAAATGTGGTGATATTACAGGGATAACAGTTAATATGACAACAAGGAGGTACTAAAACAGGGTAGCCTATGTAAGGTTTGATTGAGTTTCAGTTTATATTGTAGAGGGAGAGAATTCTACGAGTATGAGGGAACGAGTGACCGAAATTGGGATGCAGATTTAATTTGTCTAATCTAAGGGTTATTAACTGTGGATGGAGCCCATAGAACACCAACGAGTCACAGAGTGTTGTTTGTTTTGGCCTACCGTTGCCGCAGGTCCCGTGGCGAGGCTCGACTGCCGGTTGGCTCGGGAAGTCGGTTCTGGCCCGACCCCAGTGGCGTTTTCAAGTTGGGTTGAAACCGGTGGATTGGTTCCGGAGTCCTCTTGTGGGAAGCGCTTGCAGCAACGGGCTGTCAGCCAAGGCTTTTGCTCTGATCTCAGTTCGTTTGGTGTCGCTATAGGGCCCACTCAGGGTTTTGCTGTCAGAGCCGTATTTTCATTTATTCAAGGCCATAAATGAAGGCTTCTGAGTTTCTGGTCCAAAGTTGCTCACAACGGTCGGATGAGGTTGCAACAACAAAATCAAATAAACTCACACATTCACCGTAGGTTCGCGAGGCCTCG